>NC_040044.1:31946323-32182487 GCF_003713205.1 Coffea eugenioides | reverse complement strand
TGATGGAGAATACTCGGGAGGCGTTTGGATACTGTGTCAGAAAGCCAGGTGTAGAACCAGCCAAGTAGGTACCAGGTAAAGCAATCTTGAAGCATCTCTTCCAATCACTCAATTTAGAAAATTTTAGAATAAAATCCAAAAACCATCTTTACACGAGACATAATCTATGGATGTGTTTATTTTGTTGAATTGAGGACAACATAGTAACAAGGAAAAGCAACATAGAGATTAGAATGAGTTTGGCCAAGAAATTAGGCTAAAGGCAGTTTATTATGGTGTGAAATGCAGTAATTGATATGTTAATGTGATTTCATTAAAAGAGAAATATATGCAAAACTTTTGTATCGCATTCTTGGATGAAGAGGAAAAAATCCTTCTTTGTTCTGCACTGCACATTTTTTCAATGTATAAAAAGAAAATTGCTGATGTTTGTTAAGATTTTTGTGTGAATTTGCTAACCTATATGATGTAAAACACTAAAAAATCTAGAAGCCCTAAACCATCACTGTTGTCCACTTTTTGCCCATGATCTAAATTTTATCTCCGACTGAATTTTGAACAAGTAAAAGTGCATAATTTAAGAACTTCTGGCCATTTTAGACGCAAGTCCATCTGGAATTGAAAGGCATTTTTGTCCATCCGTAATCAAAAGCATTGGGAGCAAAATTACAAGAACATAATCATCTCTTTCTCTTAGAGAACCAACGATTTTTCAGGGATTTGTGGACAAATTGATGGTGAGATTAAAAAAATTGAAGGGTTTTCTTTTTTTATTATGATTGACAAAAATGTCCTTCGATTCCATGTGAACTTATATCTAAAATGGTTAGAAGTTCTTAAACTAGAAACCTTTGATTGTTCAAGAATCAATCAGAGACAAAATTTAGATCATGGATCAAAAGTCAACGATGTGATAGTTTAGAGGCTCCCCAGTTTTTTTTTTTTTAACTACTCAAACATTGCTAAATTTGAGCAATAAGTCGATGCTAGGAGCCAAGGCGCTGAAATGGAATTGTAGTTTGTTAATCATAGTTCTCATCTTTCCTGCGTCTCTAAACTCTCAATCGGTTAATTGACCAACAGACATAATAAGGCTTAGTGATTGCTCAGGAGTTTCCCTTTTAAGAAAACAAAAATGGAGAAAAAAAATGATATGTGTGTTTTGTGTATAGTTTCTCTAAAACTGATAATCCAATTGAAGAAGATTTTTTCTTTTCATAGCTTGAATTTTTGCTCAATCAACATAGAAGGCGGAGGAAGTTGCTCCGGTAGACATCTGGTGCTTTACTAATAATCCTTTCTACTTAATAAGAATTTCTTATCATAATCACCCTCCTGATTAAGTTCTACATGTTTCAGCATTTTCTACTCTCAGTTTATTGGATGCCTTGTAAATTTCTTCTAGAGTTCATTTTTGTCTCTGTTTTTCGTTTGAAATTCCCCAATTGGATCACATTGTTGCCTGTTCAGAAGGAAGACTTAGCCCAATCTTGTCACGTCCAATAACAAAATCAGCTTCATTCTTGTTCTTTTTGTACATAAACAAAGAGGCCCAATCTAGTATTTTGACAGGCTATTGACCCAGGTTAAAGCCATAACCTAGTTCATCTGGCTATTGTCTAACATCCAATGCCCCTCCCTCAGACCGAGAAAAGTAAAGCCAATTTTCTATTTGGGAAAACTTGACGTTCGCTAACATCTTTTGTCTACCAGTAAACCTAGTCAAAAATTGAAAATGAGTATCATAATTACAAGATTCAAAATCCTAAGCAACTACCGTAGTAGTAACAATAGAGCAATTGATAGTTGCAAGAATAAGCTAGCAACATAAATTTCAAGCCATTAGACTTTACAAGCATCAAATAGTTTCTTTTGTAATGGGAGAGATGTGTTGGATGGTACAGGAGGAGGGAGTGTAAATGAAAGATTTCGAGTTCGAACTCCTACTTACACTTATAGGTAGCAAAGAAATCCATTTAACTAAATTTACCCATACCCGCTCATGAATAACTGGATACGAGTATCTTAAGTTTTTATATATGGGTATAAATTAGTTACCCAATAATATCCACTTAATAAATGGATATAATTAGGTAACTCACCAAACCCAATTAACCCATTTAAAATTATCTTTCCCAAGCCTCCACTCTTCCCTAACCCATTTAGAAGAAATTTGAGACCTGCGTTTGATTATAGAACTCATTGTTGGAGACTTTCATGCATTAATATTGCTAAAACATTGTATATAGTAGAATGTTTTATTTTTCAGCCTTCACAAATATTTGATGGATTTTTGACGCATATAGATATCCTACTTAATTTTTTTTTTTCATATTCTTCATTTTGTCATGATGTTAACTATTTTTGTTTAATTTATTATTATTATTATTTGTTGCTTTATTTTATCATTTTATTTTCTTGTAATTTGTTAACTAGCTCATTTTTTAGCATTACCAATGTATGATAAGTTTTAGCCTCCCTTCCTATCTTTTCAAAATGAAATTTTAAATTCACACATGAAAAAAATGCTAAGGATTCAAAGTTTTTGGATGAAGTTTTTATGTTAATTTTCATAGTACTTAGTTCAAAATTTTATATGCTTATTGTTCAATTATTAAATAGTATGTAATTTTACAATATAGGGCACGGATGTGAAAAAATTGGTAATTAGGCTTATTGAATATTATAAGTAAATATTTAAAACTGATGATGGATGCAAATGGTGGTATAAATTGATAATTTAGGGCCTGTTTGGAACCTGAGTTTTTAGGGAGTTTGTCTAAAACTTTACTGTAGCGCACTGTAGAAGTTTTTAAAAAAATTTTGTAAAGATTTTTGTAAGGTGAAAAAACTTTTTTGTAGAAGTTTTGTTAAGATAAAAAATTTTATAAAAGTTTTTGTAAGGTGAATTTTTTTTCCTTTTCTTTTTTTTTTTCTTTCCCTCTTCTTTTTCTTTTTTCCTTTTTTCTTTTCTTTCTCTCTTTCTTTTCTTTTTTCTCCTTCCCCCTCATCCGCACCCCTCTCCTCCTTTTCCTCTTCTCCTCTCTCTGCATTCCCCCCCCGCCTCCTCTCTCGCAGCCCCATCCCTACGGCCAGCCCCCTTTGCACGCCCCCTCCCCCGCCACCTTCCCAGCTCGCGCACCGCCCTCTGCCCAGCTGGTCCGGCGCCACCCTCTCCCCTTCCCTTCCCCTCTGCAACAGCCACCCCATCCCCCCACCAGCCCTTCCCATTGCGCCGTAGCCCCTGCTGCCCTTGCCCCTTCCCCTCCCTCTGCAACGCCACCTCTCATACCCGCCCCCCTTCCCTATTCCTGTTCCCTGTTCGTCAAACCGGTTCTAATCATTTGGAGGTCAGCACCTGCAGAGTAGCGACCTCCGCTCCATCCTTGGAGATGAACGAGAGAAAGCCTTCTCCTGTATACGATTGGCGGGACGGCGATGATGATGAAGACGACGTCATCCGGGCCTTCGGGGAGGCTTTCATATTAAGCATCATCTGGATATTTTGGGGAAATTTAATGCAAAATTTGATGTTTTTTTTTCCCGCCTGGGGGTTGCATAGAATTGACAGGATTGAGGTGCTTATGACTTTGAGAGAGAGCAGAGCTTAAAGGAGCAAAGGAAAAAAGTTTTTTTTTCCCCGCTGTTGGCTAAGATTTTGGAAAAAAGTTTTTTTGTGTATTATTTTAAAGTGTGTAGATAAAAAATTTTGATAAGTTTTTTTGGGGTTCTGTAGCAAAAGTTGTTAAAAACTATAGCTAAAAAACTTGGCAAAAACTTCACTTCCAAACAAGCCCTTAGTTTGCAAATTGAATGTCAATGAGTTTACAAAAGTAAATAAATTGGTTACAAATGAGTAATTGGGTTATCCAACTCATTTTTTGACTTATTCATTTATACCCATATAATTAAATGGGTATAAATGGATTGACTCACTTAATACCTATTACTCATTTCAACCCGCCCAAATCACCCATTTTGATACCTCTACTTACACTTAAAAAAAGAAAAAGATTCTTATGTGAAACTGTAGACTTCATCTATAGCAATACTATTTTTATTGGGAGAAAGAGATTCAACTTTTGTATTCAAACCAAAATGTGTATCATGCATTTCTCTAGTTTAACTGAATTTTTCTTTTCTCTTTCCCTTAAAGAGATCTCTACCCAAAATTTTCTAGTTCACCTAAAATGGTAGGGGAGTTGGTAAGTATTTCCAAAAAAAAAAAAGAAAAAAAAAAAATATATATATATATACACGCATTTAGAAGTCTTTTAACGTCGCTTTCTTTGGAAGATGGCTTGTTAATAATTTTTTTTTGGATCTATCTAAAGAAAGCATAATTTCCTGGCTTACGGCATATGATTGACTAAGCCCTGAATTCGCAATTTTCTAACGAAATTAAAGAACTCTTTCACACTCATTTTCACACCACGTATGCATGTGATCAATGGAATTTAAAACATGTACTGGCTGTTGATCAAATTGAAGCCCGGTCATAAACAACAATGCTAAAGCATTTTGTAGATAACAAAAAGAACCCTCTACATAAGAAAATCTTAAAAAAGAGAAGACAAATGTACATATAGCAGGTTGAGGCTATGAAGGTTCGAGGTTTTGAATTTTAATCTTCCGTTCTTTTTTAGCTCCTTAAATCCCATCATTAATTCCTTTGCTAGAAAAAATTAAAAAATAAAAAAAAGTACATATAGCACAAAGTTGAGAGTATCAATCGAAGAGATTTTGTGTATTGATGATTCTTCTTGCACTGTAAATTTCCAAGTCAAAGCAAAAACTTCCCATTTACAAATTACAAGTTGAGATGGTATGGTAGTCCACCTTTTCAACTACAAGTATGCCAATTCTCCACTAAGAGAAACAAATGAGTAAACAAGTTGGTTTTTGTCATGGTTAACCATTTTAGTCAATCAAATACGTACTAACACTACTAGTCGCTATTCAACAACATTCAATTTCAATCAATAAGGCATGATATGTGTGGTCCTAGTTTCATAACTAGCCAAACACGACTTGGAATTCTTCACCCTCAAAACCTTGACCAAGTCACCACACATTTCCCTCACGCCGGCGCTACAATCACTCTGCATCACCAACAACACTTTGGTCACGCCGTTGACTTTCAACACAGCCTCCTGAGCCGTCCGATCTCGAGCCAAGCAGCACAAGCTCCAGAGCACCACAATCCCATGCTCCGTCGCCACACCCGAACACTTCATTAATCTCTTAACCACTCCCATAATACACCCCTCGTCTTCACTAATCGCAGCTCTCCCGTCCGTACGCGTGGCAACTGATGCCAATACCTCCACGGCCTTTTCTATAACCGGTCGAACCGCTTCTGAACCGGATAGAATCTCCCCTACGGTTTTAACGATTCCGAACCGGACCAGCTCCTTTTTCGCCGTTTTCGAGGTTGATACTGCGATCAGAGCTGATAAACTTGCTTCGACGGCGTTGCTATCGGTTTCTTCGTTGCTTAATTTGTATAATTCGAATAATAATCCTTGTTTTTCGGCGATTTTCCTTTGAGAATCGGCGTCAGAAGCGATTGATTCGAGAATCTTCGCGGATGCAATCCTCGAGCTCAAGCTACCTTTCCGAAAAAACCAGAAGAATTTGGACAAGTAATCGAAATCGCTTTTCAAAATCTTTTCGTTCAGTAATTCTTTCACTCCATTTTCCGGTGAAATAATCTCCAACACCAAAAGAATCTGGTCGGAAACCTGAGTTTCTTGGGAAGTTCTCAGAATTTCAACCAAATTGGACACTCCGACGGCTGAATTCGCAACAAACCTCCGGTTTTCCTCAGAGAACCTAACAAATTCGACGAGCTTTGTCGCCGACGAGGCTGTGTCTCTGGAGGAGAGGTTTTTGATGAGCTCGAGCGCTTCCGGTTGAGAGATGAGAGAGTTTCGCAAAGACGACGACAGTGAAGAGTTCGGACTGAGCTCCGGTGGCGAGGAGGTGGTGTGGTGGACGTAGAGATGAATGAGGCGGCGGAGAGTGAGGTTTGGAGTGAAGTCGGTGGACGGAAGAACCTGCATGGTCGCCGGACAAGTATTGTGGCCTTGAGAAAGCCAGGCCTGAATGGATGTCCGGTCGTATGTGACGCCGGTACAGAGACTCACCGGAGACTTCATCACGTCCATTGAAATCGGGCACCGGAATAAGTTCGGTACCGTAAGATTAAGGTACAACTCATCTCTTTTAAAAGCAGCATTAGTAGTTCTACCTATAGCAGTAGTTGTTGTACTCTTGTCGCCCACCATTTTTTTTCTCTTGTTTCTTCAGCTGAAAGATCGCTTTAGCAGAGTAGAAAAATGGGGGGCTTATATCCTATATATATATGAAAGGAGGAGGAAGAGAGGTAAAGGGATGACGTCGTTTTGGTCAAAGTTTGGGACGAGTTTTAAAGTAAACGAGTACGACTACCGTCCAAGTGTGAAATTTTCGAATTGAATTAGGATTTAAAAATTGATTTTTTTTTCCATATAGGAGCGTGGGTCCTACGCGTTGAAATATTAGTTGGGTATGTGTTGGAAAATTGGGATTATGGAATTTAGTAGTATATGCATGAATTGTTGTGGCATGTGTGTTGGGGTATCCAAGTCAAACGGGATTTGTTTTTGGATCTTGGGGTCCTGTATTCCGTGTTGTATTAGGTGATGCATCAAATATATTTTTCCTCTTAGAACTTAGAAGAGGTGATGTACCAACTATGATTGAGGTAAACAAATTGGTCTCTAGAGATTGAACCGTTAAATTAACTACAAAGGAGTTGTAATCAACAAAAGATCAAGACTCTCCTTGGCCCCCGCCCCGGGGAGGGGGGTGGGGAATCCAGCCGCAGGGCAGCGTAAGTTGGAATACTCTTGTGTTGATAAAAAAAAAGAAGAAAAAACCCAATAGATCAAGACTCGAGAGTTCAAGTCAAAAGAAATAGTAGATAGGCAAATAATATTAGCATTTTTTAAAAATATCTCGAACACCCGAACTTTTGTTTTAAAAAGCATTGATGAAATAAAAGGATCTAAGCCATTTTAGAGCGCCAATATTATCTTATTTTATTAGAATCAGACGTCTTATTATAGGTTAACTTGTGTTACGAGAGATTTTCAGAACAGTAATGAATTGTGTTTTTTATCATTCATTACTAACATAAATATCATCCTCCATGAAACCAACTGTGTAGACTAGACGAACATTATTATTTGTCTGATGGGCTCTTAAGTTAAAAACTTTGACGTGTTTTAGATCGTAGCTCGAGTTTTGGCTAATGGTTTTAATTTGTAAAGCATGTACATGTGTGTTTGTGCTCATACAGCACGGATTATTAAGAAACCGAGTTTAGAGACAGTTGTTTAAACTATTAAGAATTTTATAGTACTATCTGGGTACATTGATCCTGACCAAAATGAAAAGAACTTAATTTTCAAATGCGTGATGAATCATGGAGTAATTAGCAAGAAGAATTTTGTTTCCCTCTTCACTGTGATCACATTATATACTGAAAGTATTGTATGGTTTTAGGCCTGCGGATATAAGAGAGATTAATCAGTAACAGTTTTTGCGAAGTCAAGAACTTTCTAAGCTGGAATCAGTAGTTTTTCTTGAAATGGAGGGTTGGAAAATTGGGGATATGCACATTTTTGTCAGTCATTCTTTTCTCTGAAGTTTGAGTTTGTTAATATATACTTAATACCTGAAATAATCAGCCAAAAACTTCACCAAATTCCAGCCCTGTATGACTTTCCTTTTCATCTCTATAATCCGGATGCAGTAATTCTTTTTTCATTTTCTTGCTTAAAACTCCTATTTCAACTTTCTGTCTGAAATGGTTATGGGAAACTAATGCAGCAGCTACTGCCACATGCTTTCTAGTTCAATTGAAGACGTAAAAGAAAGGACAAGAAGATTTTCTTCTTCTTTTTTATGTCGAAAAAAGTTTGAATGAGTTCAGTTCGGATCACCAAAATGGGTAAGAAGATGAGAAATTTGGTCTCTTAAAATTAGTAGTTTCCATAGTGTCCTTTGGAATATGGAATTTGTATAAACACAATTTTCTCCTCACCAAGCCCCATGGAGGGGGTAAAAAAGTACTATATAACGTGCTAATTAAATCCAGTGATTGAGAAACCATAAAAGAGCAATACGTATATTTTATGACTGGTTTATGGGTTTATGTTGCATGATTGATGTAATCTGCTAAATTATTTTCTTTCTGCTGGGTTAAAATAGAATAACATACTCCATTTGGTCTGTGTTCTAACTTCCAAGGGTAGGTAATAGTCTATTTGGTTGGACGCAAATTGCACTTTTTTGCAAAGCCAAGAGCATCACAAAGTATTGCAATATTAATTGTCATTTATTTTCTTTCTAATCTCATCTGGTTCATATATTAATAGTTAAAATTGTAGTTTTCTTTTTTTTTTTTTTTTGGTTTTTGAATTAATCGCATAGAAACTCCCACAGTAAAAAGTTACTTGCATAAGTATATCTACATGCATGTCTCTTCCCATCATCTGCACGAAAATGGTCAATTCTTTTTAGTTTTTCTAATCTATTTACGCACTATAATATTACCCAATAGCCATCAATATCATTTACTTAATTATGGTCATAATCAATATTTTAAGGAGGGAATAAAATAACTAATTGCTAATGCTTGTCTTGTTAAACTAGATAAATCAAGCCCAACTTGTCTTGTTAAATTCCAAAAATTGCCAACAATATGAACTTTGCAAAGCATCAAATCAACGGAGCGCTAATGCTGTTATTGTGACCAATTGTCAAGACGGGGACTCGGTTTTACGAAGGAAATCTCCATCTGGATTAAGGATTTCCTACTTTCTTTTGTGAAGTGATATAAATTGATATTCACTATTTGTTCCTTAAAGATATATTAATCATTCTATTTTCCGTAATTAATCCCGTTGTGATTTTTATTGTGAAAGCTTTATTGTAAAAGAGGAATTCTTATTTTTCTATTTTTCTTGTTTCTATGAACAAATTATTATATTGCCATAAGATCAATTGAAAAGGACATAGTATAAAAGCACCTAGACTTGGGTAGACCGACCACCCAGGTCTTAAAAATTCTAATCGCTCACACTGTGCCACACCACTTGGTGAGATGGTGTGACACAATCTAAATCATACATACATATCCAAGTGTGAGTCTAAAAATACATACATACATATATATATATACACACACACACATTGTAATTCTTTCAAGAGAGAGTTTCTTGGGTACAAGAAGGGGAAATAGTTTACTTAAGTTATATACACCTAATTGGGGGGAAAGTGTTAGGGCAATATTGTTATATTTGAGGCCTCGTAAGCAATTTTAACCTTTCAAGGAAATATCTTTATTAAATGAGTAGGCCCTTAATTGATGATGCATTCAGAATTTACACGTATGATACTTCTGCTTTGTAAAATCTTAAAAAACTCCACCATCTTTTGACTAAGGTCCTTCTTAAATCTTAAATAACTAGGCCCTTAATCAATGATCGATGTCTCTTATTAGTGGCCTCATATGTACACAAAAAAAAAAAAAAAAAAGACCTCAATAGTTTCGTCAAATATCCACCAGTTTGCTGTAGTAGTTTTGAATATTCTAATGATGCAAATTGTCAATGCATGTGGGCGGTGGTATCCTCGCTGGAAACCTTTGTATAGTCTTTTGATTGAAAGTGTACAAATAAGAATAACCCAAAAAAAAAAAAGAGCACCAGGACTATAAAAACTAGAGCTGTAAACGAACCGAATCGAACCGAGTATCTCATGTTTGAGCTCTGTTCGTTAAGCAATTCGAACAACGTTTGTGTTCGTTCGTTAATTTTCGAACTCCAAACCAGTGTTCGTGTTCGGTTCGTTAAGTAAAATTCGTGTTCGAGTTCGGCTCGTTTAACATAAACGAGCCGTTCGCAAACATGTTCGAAATGCTCGAATCCAATTTATTTTATGCCTTAAATATGCCATGCAAATTATTAATCATTCTCAAAAATAATTAAAGCACTAAGTGACTAAATTCTATTATTCAGTAACTATATAACTAACATTAACATAAAAGCAACAAATAAAACAAAGAAATTTGCCCTCCAAATATAAAAGTCCAGCCATAAAATGAATCCTAAAATTTGTCAAATGATAATTATGTTTATGTTCGCGAACGTTCGTTAAAACTCGCGAACATGTTCGTGTTCGCAAACGTTCGTTTAGCATGTTCGCGAATGTTCGTTAAAACTCGCGAACATGCTCGTGTTCGCTCGATTATTAATCGAACAAAAAAATTCGTTCGAATTTGATTCGTTTAAAATTTCGAACGAGCCTTTCACGAACACGAACGAGCCGAAACGAACCGAGCTACCGAACAGCTCAATTCGTTTAACAGCTCTAATGAAAACAACCAATAATAATAATAATTTAATGATATTCATAATATCGTGTACAAATATACATTTGATTGCTCCATATCTTGAGCTAAAATTTGTAGTTGTCTATAGTGATTCGACTAGTTGGATTTGACAGTATATCAGGCCTTGAACCCCATGGTTTCTAAGGATGTAACTCTTATCATGAATTGATAGATTTTATTGTCAAATGCAAGGATACTTGAAATGTTTCAACCTGGCGCACCTTTCTACCCTGGATGGATTCACACATCAACCACACTACATTAATTATATTGTAATTATCCTTGCCAACTCTACCATAGAACTTAATAAAGTACATTATAAGACAAATTTTGTTAGGCAAAAAGTTATTTTTGGTGGGTAATATTAGGTTACTTAACTGTTTAGGTTACTTAACTGTTTAGTCATTGGAACTATATATGACTTCATGTAAAACTACTTCAATTCCAGGGAATATGTAGGTATTATTTTGTTCATTCTCTTTTCACCACCATATCTTTAAAGCAAGTAGCTTCATGGTAGGTAAAAAGAAGGGTTTTACTGTGTCAAGGAAGGCTGTTTCATCTTCCACTCACTTATTCCCTGCCTAACACTTCAAACCCATTTTGAATTGAAAACAACTGATCAATCACTATGGAGCACAGTTCAAAAAATAGATGTGCACATAAAAGTTTTCTTATATAGACTGAGTCTTTCTTGATGAGTGGATAGAAAAGACAATAATATTTTTGTGCCCTCAAGTTTTAATTTAGTGGTCAAAAAGATTTGAAGGGAAGGCATGAGGATACCAAGAGTGCATATACTTGATTGTATTGGGGTTTACAGTCTAACCATATGTGAGGTTATATATTCAAATTTATGTATTCTTTCTAGTATAAGAATACTCCTATTATTCTACCATACGAATAAATTGTCCTAGTATATTCTCTTCCAAATTCAGAAAAGAAAAGCATACTCTTATGGCAATTTAATGGCAATTAAGATATCATTGGCAGGTACAATGATGAGAAACCAAGTAGCAAATAAACGAGTAATCAAAAAATTAAAGCTGTGTCATGGAACATACTAATAGATAACCATGGGCTAGTTCTTAAAGAACCAAATAGTCAATGGTGCCAAATTCCTCTATTGTACGTAATCCCTAAATTTCATCCAAAGTTATTTCAATTTTCAAACTTGGGATTCCAGAGAAAATGGTGCAATGACAAAGACGGACAGGACAATGACCAGAGTTTTAGATTTCTTCCAAACCAAATCAAGAAAATTATTAGCAATGTTTTCAGGGATGTGGGTTCTCCTCTAGCTATATTCTAGTGGCATTTGTCAACAATCAAGACTTTTTTTGATTGGAAAAAGGAAAAAAAAATATGTCATTAATTCTTTGTCTCGTGTGTACGTGTGTGTGTCTTTTTTAGTGCGTGTCTGCGTGTAAAATAAAGGAAGCTTATAGCAATGCTGTGGTGTGTAAAATGTGTATTATGTATTAGGTTGGCATTAGTAAAGAAGATGGAAACACTTGCCACACGGTTTGAATATTGTGTTATAGACTCTTGACTATGCGGTCAAGAGACGTTAATGTCTTTTTACTTCTTGCACTGATACAAATTTCATTGACTAATGGGATAGAAATGATTAAAGAATTGATGATGATTTCATTTCTTGTTCAATATATGTTTTTTTTCTTTTCCTATTAATAGTAGTGATTGGTATGCATACAGGATAAGAACTTGTGTAAATTGCATGAAATATTGATGGATTTATTTCTCGCAACATTCTACCTTCAAAGATTTCTCTATCGCAAATTAAATGAGTCAAATATGTCAAGCTCTGGTTTTTGCCACTTCTACTGTATATTGGTAAACCCATTTTTGCAATACCAGTGAATAGATTTGATGTGCAATCACTATTGAACGACTGCCCCTCGGAGTTGGCTCGACTGGTGCTGGGGTTGCCTAGTTAGATTCTGACACCGTGTAGTCGGATTCGACTCCTTTTGCCGTATTGTGTATTTTTGGGGGGACAGGATGCACAAGCGCAGGAGATTAGTCGAGCCAAAGCCCGGACACCCCTGTGTTAACCAAAAAAAAAAAAAAAAAATCACTATTGAACGATTGCTTTTATAATCAAATCTTTCTTCATCCATTATTTACAACTTCAAAAGCAGTGTATCTTCTGATTCAGTTAACTTGTAGAGAAGATTTTAACATAACTTAGCAAAGACATATTTGATAGAGATCAATCCTTTTTCCGGAGGGAGTTTGTTGATTTAATTACTTATATTCTTCTCTTTACCATGAGAGGATGTTCCATTTATTCGTATATATGTAGATAAGCTGAGCCAGGAAAGAAGCAATCAATCTTGCAATTAGTGCAGCTGAATTTTGGAATTTGGTTGGAATTCTAGTTTGGTAACAAAGTCTACAACGTGTTTTGAATGAGGGGATTTGGACTGGATTAATTGTGCTCTTGAATTCCAAGATGCCGATCAATGGTCAATCACGAGCTTTACGCTTGGAGGTTATGACGTAAATCATAATTAACCATCATTTGGCCAAAAATGTTAAAGAAGAACAAGAATTTAGTATGGTAAAACCTCTCTAAATTAATACTCCATAAATTAATAACTTCTATTAAATAATGATTTTTTCGATCCCAATAAATGAATAATTTTGATAAAATAATAAGATAATAATTTTTTAAGAAATTTTACATAATCCTTTGATCCCATTCATATCATAAATTAATAATTCACTAAAATTACATATCATATTTTTCAAAAATATGAGTATTTTGTTGTTTGTTTTTCTTAAAATTTAAATATACTTGAATCTTATCCCTAATTTTTCTTGTTGCATCTAAAAGTTCTGGTCTCATATTGTGATAAGAAATTATGAAGAATTATTGATGCTTAGAGTGCTTCTTTTCTAGGATCTAAAGCTACTATCTCATCCTCAACTTCATCATTAATAGAATTTTCAGTGATATGCTAATAAGAATTGCATCTTGTAGACATTAAAAGAATTAAATTATACTTGCAAATTAAGTAGATATGAATTGGTTCATGTTCCTTAGACTTTCAGTTTCATTTTATATATATATATATATATATATATATATGTATATGTATACTACTAGAGGTGTGTGTATATATATATATGTATGTGTGTGTGTGTGTGAGAGAGAGAGAGACTCTAAATGAATTGTGTACAGATTCAGATGCATGAGTTGCAATTGATTATTTCTTTTGCTGCTGCCCGAGAGGAGATGATACATTTCAGCTATTGTAGATTGTAGTTATCAAATTGGAAATTAAATTAGCCCTTTTGTATATATTTTTTTGATTGATTGGCATGAGATCAGAAGCTTCTTTCGGTGTATTTTTGCCAATCCTTCGCAACTATGATGGCCTAACCGAAATGGGCTACCAATTGAGCAATTTCTCATTGACGTGTGGATTCATACAAAACTTTTTTTATATTAAAAATCATGTCAAAGTGGATATTCTGCTTTGAGCCATAAATTCGGACACACATCCTTTTTCTGGATAAGGACTCACTACAATTATATATTTTATGAAATTCCGTTCAGTTATTATACATGTTTAAATTTTTACTATACAAAATATATTATAATGTTGTACTGAACATATGCTAAATATTTTATTCATCTATATCGCTTTTATCTCAAATACAATAATATAATGTAAAAAGTACAATAATCGAACTGAATCGTACCAGATCCCAACTGCACTGACTCGTCTCCCTTGGTGGGCAATACAATACTCTTTTGTGCGTACGTGAAGTTTCTGAATTATTTTACTTACAATTATAAATAACAACTTCTTTTTCTAAAATTTATGCTTAATAATAATAGCTTTTTTTAAAAAAATTTCCAAATAACAACACCTATTTTAAAGAGAAAAATAATAAACTAGGTTATAGAAGAGGTATATAATGACAGGTTTGAAATTCTCAACTCTATGGCCAATTTGCCTCAAAATTTTGGTTAATACCTAATAATACCTCTTTAGTTACAACTCTCAATTTATCCCTTTAAATTTTCATTAATATATCTTCCACATATTTTCATACCTAATGAAAAGGCGGCGGAGGGGTGTCGTTGGCTGCAAATCTGCATAATCTTCTATGTTTAATTTCTTTATTTTAAACTTCCCAAACAGCTTTCGTAGCTCAGTTGGTTAGAGCACCCGTTTAGTAAGCGGGAGGTCTTGAGTTCGACTCTCAACGAAAGCAGCCGTCCAAATTTTTGTTGCTTGTCCTCGGCCCCAATTTTTACCAAGCTTAGCCTTAGTGTGGCCATACGCCACCTCTTACTTGAATATTTTTTCGCCCAATAACACCAACGTCAATAAAGTGTTGCTTCTTTTCATGCATCAAAGTTAAGAAGCACACCAAAAAATAAAGCATTTTCTGTTTTTGCGTCCCTTCATGGTTCTTTTTCTTAAACCGTTTCTTCTTGTTTTTTTTCTTTTAATTTCTTTGGGTGGAAATAAGGACTTCAAAATTGAGGTGTCAAAATGGATGATTTGGACGGGTTTAGGTTGGTTAAAATAGGTAATGGGTATAAGTAAGTCAATTCATTTATACCCATTTAATTAGATGAGTATAGATGGGTAAGTCAAAAAATGAGTTGGGTAACCCAATTACCCATTTATAACCCTTTATTTTAACTTTTTGTAAATTCATTTAAATTCATTTTTGCTAACTAAGTTATCAATTTATACCACCCTTTGCACCCATCATTAGTTTTAAATATTTACTTATTATGTTCAATAAGTCTAATTATCAAATTTTTTTCCATTCGTATTCTATGTCGCAAAATTACATGCTATTTAAAAATTGAACAATAAGAATATAAAAATTTGAACTAAGTACTATGAAAGTTAACATAAAAACTTAATACAAAAACTTTGAACCTCTAGCATTTTTTTCGTGTGCAAATTTAAAATTTCATTTTGAAAAAGTAGGAAAAGAGACTAAAACTTGTAATAAATTGGTAATACTGAAAAATGAGCAAGTTAACAAACTACGAGAAAATAAAATAATAAGATAAAATCAACAAATAATAATAATAATAATAATAATAATGAAATAAAAGTAGTTAACATCATAACAAATTGAAAAATCTAAAAAAAAAATATGAGTAAGGGAAGAGAGGATGCTTGGAGGAAAACAAATCTAAATGGGTTAATTGGATTTGATGAATTACCAAATAATACCCATTTAATAAATGAATATTATTAGATAATCCTTTTATACCCATATACAAAAACTGAAGATACTCATATCCACTTATTCACGGGCGGATATGAGTAAATTTAGTTAAATAGATTTGTTTGCCACCTATACTTAAAAACTATTAACGGCTCTCTTCATGGTTCACCATTTCAACCCTCTACACCACTCTTTGAAAAAGAAAAAGAATATTAAACGCATTAGATGAAATGAAAGTCACACTCCATCAGCATTAGCTCAAATAAACCAGCAGCAGACCTTTTAGAGTTCATCGAAACACAACTCTGCAACAGATCCGACTGGAGAGATGATGTGGATTAAGATTTTAGAGTTGGTCTGAACAATCATTGAACAAACCCGAACGTTTCTCTACTAAGTAAACTAGTTTGCCATCCACTGACAAAGGATTTTTTCCCCAAACAGTGGTGGTGATATGAAACTGCACCAAGGTTGCAAGAGCACTGAATCTGCCAAGATGAAAAGCGTCCAAGGACAAACAAGCAGGCATCCCCACTCCACAGAAATGGTCGAGTTGAAAATGTAAATATTACAGACTGACACCAAAAATATGAAGAATTAACAGAGCAATGTAATAAAAATGGCTAAAATTTTTCATTAATAAAGAATGTGTAAGAAATGTTACAACAATTACAATTACAGGTGCAGAAGAACTGTATTAGTCTAGCTAGAACTTTTCTTCTTTTTTGAGTTTCTCAATTCTAAGTCACTAAAGGAATATTTCTCAATAATGCTAGAACCCGACAATTTCAATTCAAAGGTGATCTTTTGGAAAATCAGGGACAGCATTTGAACATCTGCAAGAGCTCTATGAGCAGAGCCCTTTAAAGGGATTTTGAAAGTCTCCCCAAGGGCTTGCAATGATAGCTTTAAAGCTCCTTTAAATCCTGTTTGGCCACATCAAAACCAAGTCAACTCATCAATTATGCAATGCAAACAGAAAACTTTACTCGAGAATCTGGGCATGAGTGGAAGGTAGGAGGAAGAGGGTGAAACCTTTGGACTTCATAGCTTCCCTCGCTAGGGGAAGGGAGTCAACAAAGAGCCAATCTGGCGGAATCTTGTAAGAGCACCTACTAAACTCTCCAGCAAGGAAGGGAACGTCAAAATTACGAGCATTATGAGCTATTAAAACCACAAAACCACCAGGTTTCTGGCGGCTTTTAATGTACTGCAGTAAAATGGGAATCAGCTCCTCCATCCTGCAAAAGGTTAACCAGATAAGGACAAAGAAAAATATCTCCAATTAAAGAAAAATCCATAGACTTTCTACTGACATTTTTCATGCTATTTTAAACCTTCCAATGCAAAAGCTATCCAATCAGTAGTATTTGTTTCAAAATCCTTGTGAAGTGCTTTCAAAAAAGAAAAGTGTTTGATTATGATTTTTGAGAGTATATCTACTATAACTACTCTTGATGTTCATAAGAGGTTTAAATTTCCGAACATTTTGCTACCCTAATCTTAGTTTTGAGCTACCCATACATAGGCAAACCTTTGTTTAATGTTTTTCACATTGAAAGTTATCTCAAAAGCACCAAATTTTTAATTTGTGGCACAAGTGCTTCTGAAGCCAAAAGTTGCAGGAAGGTGATTAGTAAACCTCCTTACAATGCTTATTGGCTCAATAGAGTCATTTTCTTTGTCAGTACCGGTGACCACCACACACAGACGCACTCCTGATTTTTTTTTTTGGAAAATAAAAATAAACAAAGAAACAGTATTTCGCTAACAAGACTTGGATGATAATCATTCACGGTTGTTCCAGAAATAAAAGAGTATGCCATGGTTTTGGAGAAACATAAGAGATCCAGTCTTATTCTAGCAATAAGCCATGCCCCCATACACGGTCAAAATGCAAGCTGTTTTGGAAACAAGGCAACATGCATTGAATCCACCAAGACAACTACCACGCTTGTGAAGAGCACATAGTGAGAGTAACATTACTCATTTTTTTTTTGGGGGGGGGGGGAAAGGAAGCTTCCATCAGGAAACCTCAGCATTGGGGCTATTCCGATATTTTTCATGGGAGTCTTGTCTAGAATTCTCAAACAGGACTTACATGTAAAAGTAACTTCTTTAACTGGATTCTCATGATCACATCAAAACTTGAGTAGCAGATAATATAAACTCTATTTTCAGGAGATTACCAAATTTCCATAATGTTCAGAATTATGATTGACATGAATGGCAAAAAATCATTAGTAGGTTCAATTGACAGGACATAAATGCTAGACCACGCACAATATAAGCTGAATGTAAGCAATATGACAAGAAAATGAATAATAATTTAGAACGGAATACCTTGGAACATCAGGTTTATTAACCATATGGGTTGAAATACCATGTACATGCGAGTTTGGAACATAGCATTTGGGATTCACTAGAGTCTGGAAGGTGCTGTTTTTACCTCCTGCAAGATCCTGGAGAGCTATCTCAATAATCCGGTCCTCCGTTCTGCTAAACCCAGTAGTCTCAATATCAAAAACAATAAACGATACAAGTTTGGCCAGTTCTTTGTTTTCAGCAATCATTTTTCGAATATCGAGAACTTGGGTCCTCTCTACGTCAGCCACACTAGATTTATGGGTATTCAAATTAGTGCTTAAAGCTTCCTCCAATATCTCATCTTTTATGTTTCCTTTGCTACTTAAACTATCCTTTTTTCTTCCTTCTGTTTTCATGGTTATTATCTGTCTGCTATACCTCCTATACTGTCTTCCCTGAGGCCCATAATTACCAGAACCAAGAACCTTGAAGCTAGAAGTGATTCCCGCCCTTCTATTCAGGATGGGAAAAGTTTCCCACCAAGAATTAGCCAAAGCATGAATCCTGTATCTTGGAAATTGTAACAGTGAGAAGCACATTGCAACTTTTCTCATCTGAACTCAAGAATCACCACACGATGATATCGGAAAAAACACTGGAAATAAATGAATTGATTTAACCTGCAAATGAAGTGACAACTTGTATTTAACTTGCTGCATATATCAGTACAAGCAGAACTCAATAGTGAGTCTACAAACATACAAAATCTTCTATCAGATGATTACAAGAAGCAGAAAAGGCACAACAGCACCAGCAATGATCATTTCATGTTGTTTCTCAAGTCATCACTTAAATTAATGGATCAACAGTAGGAGAAAAAGTCAATAAATTGCTAACATGGAAACAAGATTGTATAGAACAAAATATAGGCCATATAAAGGAACTTGGAGTACATTAATAATATTCATTAGTATTTCGTTACCCTTGCTCTCCCTGTGTTTCAACATATATTCAAGTTCCCAATAAGTGAATATAAAGTTGCAGACTTCACCAGAAATTTCGCATGAACAATCATACAAACATTTGGTAATCATTCTGCAAATGAACATACAGTGCAAGCGCATCCCCAGAAACCCGAACCGAAACCAATACATATTCAAAGAAAAACGGTAATATTGAGTCCAAGATGAGATTTTGCGCCCGACCCATTTTCAGAAATCGAAAACCCAATTCAGAAAAATCATGAACTTGCCTGGGAAGTGTTCCACTTGCAAAGAAGCGTTCACTCATGAGTGACCTACTTCAGGAGTAGTAATATGGTTTGTTGATCACTGCTACAGATAAGATATAAATAATTAGTGGGTTAGAGGGAGGAAAGGAGGAGAAAATGAAGGGAAATATGGATGGAGTGGAGATCTCTGAGGGGGAGAAATGGAGGTGGAAATCTTGAAGAATTTGAGAAAAAGGGAGACGTGGAGTGTACAGTTGAAGTTGGAACCCAAACTGCCCACCCCACGAACTGCGGATCTTGTGGCCCGGATCCATTTATTTCGGGCCTTTTCACAAATAGTAAAAGTGATCCATGTTCTTAAACTTCTCTTTTTGGTTCTTTACACTTCTTTGACGTTAGCTAATTTACCAATTGTAGTGGCCTGTTTGGATAGCTGGGAGAAAGTGACCAAGGAGGGTAGATTCCTTCTTCTTTTTTTTTTTTGTTGTGGGTGGGGGGCAGAAGAGGATAGAGTCAAAAGTAGTTTTGGAGGAAAAAAAGAGGATTGGAGAGAAATAAAACATCATAGTTAAAAAAAATAAATAAAAGATCATATATGTGGTTTGGTTTGGCAATTTAGGGAGAATGAAGGACATGAGAAATTTTCAAATAATGAATCTTTTCAATATTTTTGGTATAAGTACATATTTACAGGGCATGAATAACTCTATTTAACACTCATAATTGTCATCCAATAAAATCAATTATCAAGATCAGGACTTGATGCCATAATTCTAGGTTATTAGTGGATGAGAAATTTTTTGTTTTGCGCAAAGTTTATTTAGGCACATTCAAAAATTATAGAATCTAACTTTTAGAATTTTAGGGAGGCTTAATATCTTTTTAGAATGCAGTAGGATTGCACTTATCAAATATAAGACAATTTGTTACACCAAAAAACATTCTATACCACAAGCTATAACTTGTAAATTTCATAATTCAATTTTAAAAAGTACATTAACAAACTTATTTGTTTTTCTAGTATGCAATAAGTCTGTTTAATGAGTGTCCATTTAGGCACTCGTTAAAAGATATTTCAGGTATTAGATTTTTAGAAAGTTAAGATTAATTAGGAAGGATATATATAAATGTAAGAGAAGATATGTGTATGCATGATGTGTTAGGTAAAATGTAAGTGTGTTAACAAGTACTTATTAAACACTCGTTAGAAAAACCCTTTTAAATAAGTACAGTAACAAACTTATTTGTGCAAGTAACTAGACACAAATGATAAAAATTCTTGAATATTTACTGAACACTATGCTCGAATTCAATTTCTAGGCCACTTAATATTTGCTAGCAACAGGCACCATTAGGAATGAAAACAGACTCCGTTTTCTGCATCATCTATCCATAAAAATCACATTGTTTGAGTTAATATCTCCCCATCCTTTTTCTTCTTTCTTTGATGGTGGTGATTTTTCTGTTTTTAAAGCTTTCATAGCAAACACAGCCTTACAACAGTATAATGAAAATTCCTTTCTTGGCGGGCCAAATTACTTGGTTGCTTTGCGTAGGGAGAATGTTGGCAGCACTTTCTTTGCTTATTACGTAAAATGCATCAAACGGATCATATCAACGGATTGAATCGATCCATAAGGTGGCCCCTTTTTTTTTTTTTTTTGGAATCAATCAAACATTATAATACTATCATGGGAGCAATTGCATAGATCTGCTGGCTGCAGTGCTATCACCAATTCACAGGAATCATGAAAATTCCAAGAATATTCTGCAACTCCTAATCAGTAACTTTCATGACATTCTGATGCAAACAAGAGCAAAACAACACGTGTAGATTATGAACTTATGATGATATTGGAGGAATTAAAATTTCCTTGGTTGAATCCAACGTTAACTAGCTGATATTATTCTCTCTTTTATACCCAGAAAGAAAGAGAGAAAGAGAGTTAATCTTTCTATATATTAACAATATATACACTAGAAAAATTGGATTTATTTTTACATATGTAAAATTTGAATATCAAATTCAAATTATAATTATTTTGTCGTCTATTCAAAAATGTAAAGACGGTCGGCGTACAGAAGATTAAATGAAAAAGAAAAAAAACGTGTAGATTTAGTGCATAGTAGACCAAAAAGATAAAAAATTAAAAAAAGAGTGGTTTTGTTGATTAGTTAGCATGGACCATAGTCATCCATAATTAAGGCTCTCGTATCTTTCTTGGATTAGCATCCGCAACCTCAATTACATGCGAAGTGAAGCCCAAAATTCATTGTTGGATTTGTAAAGGCACAATCCACGAAAGTTGGGCTTTAGGATCCCGTACAACTTACCAACAAAAACAGGGAGACAACACCAAAAAACCAACATTGTGGCTCATACAAATGTCTTTTGGGCTTTGCATTTAAGATCGGGAGATTAAGAAAGCTCACCCAAAAAACCAAATCATAAACTTCAAATAATTAATTAAGAACACGTTGCTCCGTTTGGATTGTAAATTATTTGAGATATTTTTACTGTAGCACTTTTTGTGATGTGATGTATGTGAGATAAAAAGATAATTGAGAAGATAAAAAAATGTGTTGGAAATTGTAATGATGATGTAAGCAAATAAATTTTTGGCAAATAATTTACAATCCAAATAATTTTTGTAAATTATTTTGGCAAATAATTTACAATTTAAGGCTGTTCATTAGAGGAAGCTGCCAATACCTTGGAAGACAATTTGTTAGGGAATATTTGCAAAAGCGAGATGCACACGTCAAATACCTTATTGTCCTAAATTCATGCCATATTCACTGCATTGCAGGATCAAATCTGTACCTTTATGTATTTGTTTTGAGCTCTTTTTTTTTTTGTTGGCTTTAAATTTCCTAATGTTATTGCATTTTTAGATAGTGATCACTTTTGTATTACAGTAGCCCCGAAACAATTTTACATAGGAGAAACGTTCAAAAGAAGTTGTTGATGAGGAAGGCAATTCATGTAACAAGAGATGAAGACTTCTCAAGGTATAAGAGGGTAAAGTGAAAGGATAAGAATATTTTCCGAAGTTGAGAGGAGTGATTGTAAGAAATGCTTTAAAATGTATAAAACTTTGAAACATGTTCTCCATTTTTGCAAAGTTGAGGGGCACAATTGTTCACCCTCAAGTAGGGGCATAAGTGATTCAAGCTACTTATAAGTAGTTCGATGCTGGATTCGAGAAAAATTCAACTCAGACTCGATTTTATCGAGTTCAAACTTGAGCTCGAGTAGCAAATTGAGTTGAGTTCGAGCTTTAAAATATTATGCTAGGAAGCCTAATTGAACTAATTGAGTTTTTTTTTTTCATTATTTTAATTTTTATATTATTTATTTTTTACTTTTAGTTTTATATTTACGATATTTTTAGTTTCTAGTTTCTAATTTTTTTTTATTGATGGAATTGAATCATACTTTCATCTAGACATGGCTAATTTTTTTTTTTTATCGTTTTAATACTAATTTAAGTGTTTTGGATAATTGCACGTGGATTATTGAAAATTTGTGATTAGATTTTTTTTTCATATTTGATCAAGCATGCTTGATTGAACTCGATTTCGAGCTCGAGTTCAAGCTTAGAAAACAAAAAAAAAAAGGTACTCAACGAACCGAAGGTCGAGTTCAAGTACCTCCATTTGTTACTCAAGTTGAGCTTGAGGTACTCGAAAGCAACTCGATTTGATTACAACCCTACTGTCAAGACAATAATGTTGCTTTACGACTGTGCAGAGTTCACGTATTTTAGTATATATGTAAGAAGTAAAAAGGAGAATGGATACTCCTTCAACATTGAGATATAAAAAATAAAGGCTAATTTCAAAGGGCTCCTTTAAGAGACGGACCCGGGGGGAAGCCTTGGAGCTTCAAATATGCGAGGACCTTACTGGTACTAAATCTCTTGTACATTACAATTTCTTCGAGTATGACGATGCGAAAATGTGAACAATTCCATAGGCTTCGTGGAAATTTTATGGATGCTTGTACTCAATGCACATTATTGTAATAGCTTCTTTCCTCCCTTAAATATCGTCAGTAAAAGGACAAAAAAAAAAAAAAAATCACAAGAAAGCACCAAAAAGCAGTGAAATACAGTGATGATGGGAGAAGCACAGTGGCACTGAAATGAGTGATAGAATATTAAAAATATTGCTCCATTAGAGCCAATCTTACTCTGATACGCCATTGACTTGTGGAGAAAAACAGTACTAGTAATTTCAACATGCTTTTGGGAATTTTACTTTAGTACCTAGTCACGTACCAATTTGTACAGTGATTTACCTAACCAATTACCTAATGGTGCAGTATTATTAATATATCTTAGCCATGTAAAACTGTCCTCTTGGGAGCTAATCTCTAACTCCTCAACTATAAAATTCACCCAAGTCGTTCAAAACCTCACCAAAATCAATCTTGGGAAACATTGTAGGGGGGGGCAACCTTTGAGGTCTTAGTATTCTTGGGCAGTCATTCATATCAAGCCTAAGTAAGAAAGAAAGTACTTCTAAAGCTGTCATAGAGTAAACATGTAGTGGAAACACAGTAATAAAATTTGTGGGAATTTTCCCAGCTAAGAGCTCCTATGCAGAGACAATATTCCCTGTGGATGAGGGTTCAAGCCTAAACAATTCTACCACCAGGCGGGCATTTATTTTCATTGGGTCCACCTGCTCACCTAACAACGCGACATGGTTACATTTTTTCCTCCCTCACATCTCCACCATTTTGGGCATTCCTCTTTCTGGTTTTTGCTTCAACTTTTCTTTGTCTCATGAGTTTTTATATAGCAACCATAAGCACAGGTTCTCATTGGAAAACTACCCCTGAAGTTGAAAATAAGATGGCTAGGACTATAATAGTGCATGAACATATTTGGTTTCTCTTTACAAACACATCTTGGTGTGATCAGTGATGGCATGGTATGAAAATTTAATGGTTAGAATGCTAAAAAAATATACCGGAGCCTGCATTTAATGGCCCCATGTTTCTACCTATCCGCTTTGTTTGTTTTCTCCAACATATACTTCAGATACAAGTCATCTCAACACAAGACACACACAATATCTTGTTTGTAATTTTCTTGCCGCAGGGGCAGCACTTGACATGACAACTGCCTACGCCAAGAACCATCTTCCTGATTTAGAGACAAATTAGAATTATTATTGGATACAATTCATGGTTTGAGACTAATTAGAATTATTATTAATTAGTAGATGCAATTCACGTTCAAAATTCAATAATTAAGTTGACACTAACTTCAAACGGTTTTGGGTTAAAAGTTAAATGTACACTTATATCGTGTTATTTTACACACAGCATATTTTTCACTTTCTAAAAAACATTGGAAATCTTGAACGTTTATACTCTATAATATGGCTTATCAGGATTGCTTACTCCTAAATCCTAATACTAGAGGCTCTTTGTCCCACAACCCATAACCCTAGCCAGCCCCCACTTTCCCCTTGGCATGCCTGCCTGCGCCCATTCATCCCCTCTAATTGGAGAGGGGACCCTCTTGTTACAAGAAGAAAAAAAGAAGCTGCCCAACTCACATTTATTAGTGGAAAAAATTACATAGCTTTCAAGACCGACCATATCATCCTCTATTTCAAGTTTTTCAACTCTGCGACCCAATCCCCCTCCAAAAGAAACTCTGTTTCCCTTCTCCTGCCCAAACCTCCTGCATAAATATACCAAGGCCAGAACTCTCTCTCTCTCACACACACACGCAAACTACCCATACGACTGGCCCTAACGTGCTTAATGGGCAGGAAAGTTCTAAGGCTTTTATCAGTTCTGATGATACTGTCCATTGTTTCACTTGTCGATCATCATGTTCAGGGAGCAAGACATACACAGTTCTTCAGGGTGCAGCCATCAATAGCATCCCGTAATTATTCTCCTACAACTTTCTACGGATATTTGCCAAAAGGGGTTCCCATTCCACCTTCAGGTCCTTCTCAAAGGCACAACGGCATAGGGGCAGATGACTCTCAAAGATTTCACTGATGATCAAGGCCTGAACTTACAGGCTCACGCCAAAAGTGGTAGTGTTTCTTTTTTCTTGTTTTAGTTATATCATCAAGATAGCAATTGGATTCTGGATTGAGGTGACGGATAGTAGTATTTGTAAATGTGAGTATTAATTCTTTCTTGCATTGTTTTGCACAACATATATTGCTATTTTGCTATGGAAATTCTCAGCCAACTCAAGAAAAAAGTTAGCGCTGACGTTTTGCTAGTATCAAGGAGTTTGATATTCATACATATTCTGTATAGAAGGACGACGTAGTGACAATGAATATAACCCTTTTTTTCTTGTTTTTGTTTTATTAATTTTTTTATATTAATTTTTTCTTTCCTTGTCTTAATGAGATAAACAAAGAAGAAAATGTGCCTAACATGTATATTTACAGAATCCCAGTGATTATTTTGGGTTTTACTTCAGTCTAATGTGAGGGATGAGTTACAAATCCTGCTACCTTCAAGTTATCAGTCAATGCATATTTGCTATTTCTTGAGGTATAATTTTCTTGCACTTTTATACTTAGCCATATAAAAATTCTTTCCTCCAGGCAATTGATAGTAAATCATGTTATATCGAACACTAGGGAATATTCATTAGTTTTGGCAGTGAAATATGTAAAAATTCTGAAGAAGGCGTCATGCGTCAAGTGATCTTGGCTCTAGAAATTTGGCTTTTAATTTGTTCAGACACCAGCACACCAATGGTATGAATCTTGAAATTTTTACAGTTTCTGATGCATTATTTTGCCAATAATACAAAATATGCATTTCTTGTACGTGTTGCAAAATCAAAATTTGCATTTATATTGAAACTTCTGACATTTTGTTTAGTGTAGACTGTTTCCTTTTCTTTTTTGGGGTCTGATGAGAACTCTATTGTTTACGTACGGTAAAGAATAAAATTTTGGTAAAGAATAAGTTCCCTCAGAAATCTTTAACATAAGTAAAAGAAAAGACATAGGAAGTGAAATAATAAAGACATATATAGGAGATGAACAAAATATGGCTTTAGTACGTTCTTTTAGTAATTAACCCCATAATAATTTTGTATAATTATCTGAGAAATGCATATTAGGGCGCACTTAAATATTTTAGTTTTCTTGTTAGCATGATTATTATTATTTTTAGGTTTTCTTGTTGTTACTTTGTACACTTTTCGGCTCGAATTCATATTAAAGAAATTTGTTTTCAACGCGAATAAGAAATCTTATACATATAACAAGGATAAATAACTATAGAGACATCAAGGAACTTGTCAACCAAGATGAAGACGAAGAGAATAGATTATTGCGAGTTGGTAATTACGGGCAGCAAATGCAACTTTATTTATTTTTTGTGGTAACTAATCTAGCTAGTTATGAAAATTGTTATGTTAGTTAGTACACTTTCTTTCCTTTTCTTTTCTTTTCTTTTTCAAAAAAGAAAGTTGCCAAATCTTTATATATTTTATGCTGCATACATTTAGTGGCTTTCTTTACATCAAAGTGCAATGACAAGACTATGACAGCGAACGGCAATTTGGAAGCATTTTGGAGAAAGTTAAACATTTGAATTTTCATAATGGTCAATATTGTTGGATATGGTGTGAACATGGGAAAGTAATTATGTTGGAAACTTCGTTTAATTTCAATTTTTTGCTTTTCCTTATTGTTTAAAGGGTTTTTCTAAACAGTCCAGCTGAAACTCATTGGTATAAACTTAAATCATACTTAACCTATTACGTCAACACGCACACTAACAATTTTTGCGTTCTAACTTGCATTCATATACTTTTCCTATTTTTTTCTACAAATATCAATACCTGAATTTCATCTTCCTTGTTTAAACAGTAAATTCTACCACCTAATTGCAGATCATGCAAGGAACAAAATATTTAGTGGATTTAGTTGAGAATAAATTGTTCTGAATACATACTATATGTGCCTCATACACAATCCACCAATCTATATGTGCCACATTTAGTGCATGCTATTTCATTGCAAGACTTCTACTTTCTGAAATCTTCTTTGATCTTTCGTCCCTCTCAAACCAATTTGAACTATTGGTTGAAATTGCTCTCAAGGGTTGGGTTAAGCATAATAAAGTCTTGTACATGTTGCTGAGTTTCAAAGCCGCCCAAACCCTTGAAATCAAATAGCAATATATTGCCAAAGTCTTCTACCATGTCTTTCTTGCTTGCGACATCAACCATGTGAGATAGATTTTGAAAAGTCCCAAAGAATGTAATGTCAAAGTTCGTTATATTACAATTGAAATGTGCTTTCTAGACCACGAGAAAAAATCAAAAGAGGGGTTTGGTGAAAACAAGGAGGTCTGTCCATAGGCATCTTGCAAGGTATCCAATTTTATATGAGAAATTTTTCTCACAGTTCTGACTTCTGACGACATATGTGCCACTTAGTAGGTGGGTTTGAAGTCCCCATGTTATATTTAATTATCGATTACCTTTAATAAAGTCATCAAGGAGGAGGAGGTCAACCCATTCAGCTCTTGCCTTCTGTCCATCTCCAAGCTAAACTGCCAAAACAACTACAGGGAAATCAAAGACAATTGCATTTGCAGTGCATATCGTGAATTGGGTTTTCAGAGGATGGTGCTCATTGGCCGCTCGTTAGTACGCTCAATTTATATCGAAATTAGTATGACATTGTACACACTACGCTTATGATTGACTCCATTACATTTATATACCTTAAGGAGTGATTACTGATTAGCAGGCACTTGTGAGACAAACTTGGCTCTATTTGGATTAGCACCTTTTTTTTTTTTTTTTTGAAAAACTGTTTTTGTATTTTTTTTTTTGACAAACTTGGCTCTTTTTGGATTAGCACCTTTTTGTCTGGATTAGCATCTTTGTTTTTTTTTTTTTTTTTTTGGAGTTTACATTAACACTCCAAAAACAACTTAAAAAACGTGTACAATTTTAAATACATCTTACGAAAATAGAAAAAAATATGTAAAAAATTACCAATTATTATCCCATTTTTCTTTTTTTTTTTTCACCTACTGCCACCATTCACCATTCACCACCCACCACCACCAACACCTCTTTCTCCAAAATTCCACCAAAGAACAACCCCCATCCCTATCTCTGCCATCTCCCAAGCTAAGTAAGAAGGAAAAACAAAAGAGGCCACGAGGGAGGCTCCATATAATTATTTACCTCTGTCCGTAAATAAAAAGGGAAGACATTTTGAAAAAAAAAAAAATAAACTTGTCCTATATGCTTCCATCAGATGGTAAGAAATTGGACTGTTTGCTTTCTCGAAATGACATATTTTGTGTTTGGATTGTAAGTTATTTGCCCAAATATATTTGTTTACATCACCATTACAATTTCCAATACACCTTTTTATCTTCCCAATTACCTTTTTATCTCACATACATCATATCACAAAAAGTGCTACAGTAAAAATATCTCAAATAACTTACAATCCAAACACACTGATGTTGCAAGGTGGAGAGGGCCGTAACTAGAAGGGGGAATGGGAGGAGAGGGGGTTGCAAGGAAGGAGGGAGCAGGAGGAAGAGGGATAAATAGAGAGGAGAGAGGGGAAAGTGGAGGTGCAGTGATGGTGGTGGAGGACGGAGGAGGAAGGAGGGGAGGGGTGGTGCGTAGGTTAGGTTTTTTAATTTTTTTTTAAGAAAAACATTTCACTAAAGCCCTAAATTCTATAAATACTTCAAAATATATTCTCATAAACATCCCTAAAAAAAGCCATTAATAATACTCCCAAAAACATCTAATCATCTATAGTAAAAAGTTTTTCATATACACCGCTACAGTAAAGTTTTTTAAAAACATTCCAAAAACAGCTGATCCAAACTGTTCAACGAATAACATATATACACATTTATTCAGTGTTATGAAGAAGTGAATCCATTAACGTCAAACACATTAGATTACATTATGATGAAACCGTCCATAATGTAATCAAGAAAGACTACTGCAAACAAGCATTGAATCCAGTGTGGTTTTGAAGATCAATTGGATATCTAATGCAGAGTAAAGTTTCTCAAGATGAACTAAGGATTTTCCTATTCTTTTTTTTTGGGGGGGGGGGGGTGTAGAATATTAGCATTATTGTAGACTACAGTACATTCTCCAGAGGAAATTGAGGGTTTTCCTGAGGATCTTCATTGACCTTATGGCACTATGTAGATCATGAATTGCGACAAGAAATTTAGATGGCCAGATGACTGTTTGTGTTGTTATTGTAACTGGTAGTATTATTAAGATAGTTGGTCAACTAAAAAGACATGATTGATGTCCATGTGGAAGGGAATATCATTTTATCCCATTTAAATATCCTTAAAAAAGAAGAAGAAAATAATGGAGGTAGCTAATGCAGTTAAATCCTCAGTCACAGTCATAACAACTGTAGCTGACTTGAATTAACACAACACAATCTTTGCAGTCAACGGAATAACGAACCAATGTCTGCTCCTTCACCTGCTGGTTCGCAGCATTTGCTTCTCTACTATATAATAATGCAACATAGAAATAAAGAAATTAGTATATGTTATGACTCTATTCTATTTGCAGTGGAATGCAGTTCTGATTTCTTTGAGTACTCAAAATTATGCAGGGGAAATTCTAGTTTTAGTCCTCAGAATTTGAGCCATACACCAAGAAAGTGATTCCAAAAGTTTCAACAGACTTTTTTTTTTTCCCATCACAATTATAAATTTATTTCATAATATCTTCAATTTTGACAGAAAAAGAGAGGGGGAGGGGATATAACTAGCACTATTTGGTTAGTCAAAAGAATAAAATAAAATTTGTTACATAAAATCAGATTATCTTTTCCCATCCTAACAAATTGACCCATCTCTCCACCCTCTTCTGAAATGATTTCCTAATAGACACAAAGACCCTCTCTATGGCATCAATTGCTCCTTCCCTACCAAACTGAGTACCTTAATTTGACAAAGCACGAATTCTAGTTGAAGATGTATAGTTGTTAAGTAAGACAGATGACAGTTCAATTACTCAATTGGGATTTAAGGGGTTAGTGTGGAATAAGTCAAAACCAGTAAATTTTTCTGTGTGAAGTACTAACATTTACTAAGAAACGTTTTATAGTTCAAAATTTTCATTTTTGGGAAAAAAAAAAACTACTCAAAAATAATCCATTAAAAAAATATCCAACATGGAACAAATCTTGCCAATATAATAATTGTTAAGAGACTGAGGTTTGTTTGGATTGAAGATTATTTGTCAAAATTTATTTGCTTACATCATCATTACAATTTCCAACACACCTTTTTACATTCTCAATTACCTTTTTATCTCACATACATCACATCACAAAAAGTGTTACAGTAAAAATATCTCAAATAATTTACAATCCAAACAGAGCTGTAAGTTCTTGGTCTGACAAGTGACAACAACCACAAAAGTAGATTCCAACCCTGCGCCAGATGGCAGGTTATTGGGAATAAAACTTCATTCTCCTTTTGACTCCTTACAATAATTTCTGTTTCTTTAGGAATCCAATGGTTGTAGCTCTTTCTGAGGCATGATCCAATGATGCAGCGAAGAATTAGGGGGAGAAGGTGAACTAGATTGAAAGTTGAGTTGCAGACTAGTGGAGTTCTTTGAAACAACTGGGAAAATAATTTGCACAAAATATCAAAAGTCTTTTCATCTTTTAGTTTGTTTTGACCAATGCTCACAGGACTCAAAAATGGGTAGTAATTGCTCGTATAAAATTGTCCTTATCAAGTTGGCATGGGAAAGGATGAGGGCAACATTTGTTTTTCAGTTGAAACTTTGGACTTCTGAGGCCATTTTGGTGCAGCCCCCAAACTTGAGGTACAAGAGAGATTGATTCTGCCAGAATGGCAGGCTATTGGCTACATATCAACTAAAGCTAAAGAAGATTGAAAGGAAGAGCAGGCACAGAAATTCTCTGCACAACTACAAAAATTGGAGGACTCTTATATACACTACAAAATACAACAGTAAGTGTATGAGGGTTGAGTCCCAAGAAAAAATGAAACAAGAAATAAATAATAAAAGAAGAAAAATAGATTGGAGGAGGGTTAGAGAAGAGGAGGTTTGGCTTCCTCCCACCGGTGTGGCTGAGCCTTGGAACCACCAGCATGACAGCTAACAAAAAAGTAGAGATGGAGAATTTGCATTGCCTGCTAAATTTGTGAAGATGGTGAGACATTTCCTTCTGACCTGCGGGCAGTCTGCCCAGAAACTGATGCCTTGTCGGATCCGCGCACGTTATACCTCTCATAAACTTTTTCACGGTTCTCTGACCACCAAGTCTCTGCTTGATGTTCTCCGAATCTCCTTCGACTGCAGATGTAATTCAGATGTCAAATGCTAAGTTAATAACAAATTTTATCACTACATGCTCTTACTGGAAAGTGTATCTTCCTGAAGGTAAAAATCAATTCCAGAAAATAACCTAGATCAAAACAAATCCTAAAACTAAAATTTGACTGATAGACAAGCAAAGCTCTCAAACAAAGACATGAATCACAAGAATTACCTTTTAAAGAAATGCACTAAGAAAGTTTGTGATGACTTCATAAGAAGAAAGCAACGTCTTTTACATTATAAAGAGTAATTAATGTTGTTACACTGATTAGTAGTAAGTAACCAGGTAATCATTCAACGCAAAAACCACAGAGCAGTTAATACCAAGCTACATAAGACGTGCATCATTTAATCTCACTTAAAAAAGAGGTAATATTAGATACCTGAAGCGCACTCGTTTCAGGTCTCTGGTACCATCTCGAAGGGCTACCAGTGTTATATACACACCAGGCTCATATTGCTCAATCCACTCAGCCTCAACTTGATTGACATTACCAGGAACTACAGTAATTCTAGACTTTGAGCCATTTTCTCCATCTTGGAAAGGCCCACCTTTATTTCCAGCTTCAGAAGCACCACTGTTGCGTGCCTGACAATCTTGATTCCCGTTAGGAACTCTAAGATCCGCGAGACGATCCCTCCCATATGGGGTTAAAAGTCCCTGAGCTTGATTGCTTTGATTGGTTTCGTTGCTTCCACATGAATCCCTGGGCAATTCACTAATACCTTGCACGCCATTAATTGTGGAGTCACCACTGATTTGAGAGGCCAGATAAGAGCTGTTAGAATCGGATCTGGAATGATGTTCTCCATTTGAATTTGGATATTGTATGCCATTTGGCTCCAAACCATTAGGTAGGTAAGGTAGCCTGATGTTTTCAGTATCATAAACACCTGGTGGCAATCTTTCAGCCATATCCTTGAGCTGAAAAAGATTCAGGTAGAATCAAGTAAAGCACCCTATTAGCAACTACAAAGACTAACAGAACAAGAGAGATAAATTAGAATACTTTTCTTCTTGTTTTTCCAGATAATATAGGAAAATTCAGCCTAACCTGTGCTGTTAGTGACTTGATCACTTCCTTCGCAGCTCTACATTTAGCAGCTTCTTCTGCAGCCAGTGCCATGGTTTCCTGAACTTTTTTTGTTGATTTCTGGAGCTCCACTTCTTTAACTTCACATTGATGTCTTAGACTCTCAACCTGGACGAGTCCACGACCAAGAGATGAGGGAGTTGACGAAGAATCATAAGGCAATCCCAAAAAAAAAAAAAAAGAAAACCATAAATAAATAGATAAACAAATTTCAAACACGTGAATGGTTCAGGATGTACCTGTGCATGCAACTGATGTACTTCTTGATTAAGAAGTTCATTAGTTTTCTTCAAACTATCAGCAATGCTCTTGGAGAAAGAAAGCCCTGATGTTGTTGGAACTGGTGTTGCAGATCGCGGCGGACTAGGTTTTCTAGAGAAAGGGGACACAGATCTAGAACTGACACTAGATGGTGCAAGCACCGGCTTTGGAACAGTTCGGCGCAGGTCAACAGCTGTAGCCAAAACAACATCTTTTAACTGTAGCAAAGAAGGTGCTTGAGATGACCGGCCCACAAGAAAAGTATCTGCTTTCTTTCCTTGTTTTGCTGCTTTGCTATCCAATTGCTTAATTAAGTCAATATTTGATGGGAGTGCTGACTTTGCCAAGCGCAATTCAGACTTATCCAATTTGTCCTTGTTTTCACCAGAAAGTCGGGGAACAGCATTCCTCCGGTTGTTACCACTAGTCTCCACCACCTTACTCAACTTGGCAAAGCAGGAATCACAGACACGATATGGTTTACTCGGATTTGAGGCCAAAGCAGCCCTCAGCGATTTTCGAGAACTACAAGCATGGCAATGCACAAGCCCACAATTATAGCAGTTATGTCTTTTCCTTGTAAAACCAAAAGCCTGCCTACAAGCTGCACACTGGGACTGTTCAGCACCAGACACCAACCTGTGAATACATATAGCAGCCGTGTAGTTTGAACCACAGGCAATATACCTAACGTTTCTATCCTTTAAAGCTTCAACAAGGGTTGGTGTTTTCCGGTCTTCTACATCCCCATGGCCTAACCTCCCATTAGCTCCTTTACCCCAGGTATAAACCTCATTTTTTGATGTAAGTGCTGCTACATGATAGGCACCACAAGCAATTTCTTCAACAGCTTCCCCAAGCTTATCTTCTACTGAGCAGGGTAGCTTCCCATCAGACTGAGGATTCCCAAGCTGACCATACACAGTACTTCCCATGGTGAAAACATGTCCTGATGTAGTCAAGCCAACAGTTAAACTATGCCCACAAGCAATTTTGTGAAAATTAAAGTCTATAAGTGCAGGCACGCAAGTTGGCTTTAGTCGAGGTTCTTTATCACCATGTCCGAGGCGATTTTTATCTCCATCACCCCAAGTAAACAATTTTCCAGATGAGACACTAGCACTGGATTGTGTTGCAATGACCTCTACCACAGCCGCAGTATGCCACACTCCACATGCAACAGCAATAGTCCTCAATCCTGACAGAGACTCAACTTCTCTAGGAAATGTAACATTTTCCCTATCCCCATGGCCTAAAACCCCAAAAGTTCCATCACCAAAAGTAAAGAGCTGTCCGGTCGATGTAATCAGGGCAGTATGCCATGGACCACAAGTTACCATTGCAACCTGAAGTCCCTCCAGAGGACCAGAAATTCTCTTAGGTATCCAGTGACTGACATCAGATCCATGACCAAGAAGCCCAGCATTATGCGTGCCATCTCCCCATGTGTAAACCTCTCCAGCCAATGTCACAGCACATGAGTGAAACTCACCACAAGAAACAAAATCAACACTGCAAAAAGACAAAGATTCAACTAACTGAGGTTGGATAACATCTTTTCCAACTCCGTGGCCAAGGCGTCCACCGGATTCTTCACCCCATGTAAAAACTTCTCCCTGCCTGGTGACTAAAGCAGCATGTCTGACCCCACAGGCAATATGATGCACATCTAAAACTACATTTGACTCCAATGGCCGAGGAAGAAGCACATCAGCTCTAGTCGTCACAGAACTAGCATTTTTTTCAGGCCCAATCTTGACAACATTATCACATATTACCTCACCCCAAATATATACATCCCCCACTGCATCACAATCATCTGGTGCAGAACCATGACTTGAGGTGCTAGGGGCACTAGAAACACTAACCCGAAAAGCATCTGAACCAGATCCTTTAACTTGCATATTCATTTGATCCAAAGCTACATGTGCTTGCTCAAAATGCACTGAACTATCAGGCTGATATCTTTTTGGAGAAGGAACTGTGTGAGAACTGACAGAAAAATCTGAAGAGCTAATTTCTTGCGTAGCACTAGCAGAACTGTCACTTGGGCTATTTGATATCAGGTCTCTGTTCTCCTGAATTCAAATAAAGGAAAAGTCACAGGGTACTGCTTTGACAAAATTTATATACAACAACAAAATGTAATTTCTTGTCATGCAAATGTTTCAGTGATTCTTTTGTTCCTATTCCACCACCTTTTTTTCTTCTATGTCTATCCAAAGAAAGATAAAGGAAACAGCTTCCCCCCCCCCCTCCCCTGCTCGATTTCCTTGCTTTTCAATTAAAAGCTTATCTTATTATCACCTTTTACAATCAATTCAAACATACCCTATCAATTTGCAGTACATTTAAATTGATGATTTTTAATGATTATTCTAATTTAATCATGTATTGTGAAAATTTCTCCAATCTACATACCAACAAAGGAGTTCAACTATTAGATGCTTCATTTGATACCATAACATTAATGACCTGCAGACAACATATTATATCATTTTTGGTCCTGGATTGCTGAAATGTTGATTACTTTCACAAAACAATAAAAACAACAATCCTCATCTCTCTTTCCTCCATTCCCAAATTCCAGCCTAAAACCAAAACAACTACTTTTCTCTCTCATTCTGTCAATCAAGAAATCCTCACTCATAACCTCAAGTCACCGAAGATCACATAAGACTGTACCATCCAACTTTCATGAACCACACATATCATCAGAAAATCAAAGGTTCAAATATTAGAACCCATTTGTGCTAATGTATTAGATAAATCCTTATTTAAGACTCCTGAAGTGTTTGGTTACAAGATAACCCTGAGGTGAAATGAGATATCATCAAAGAAACAGTTTAAACTGGGTACTGCACAAACCATCAAATGTGTATATATATGAATCCAACAATTGATGAACAGACAAATATACTCAAACTTCTTTAGTCTCTGTGTGTAAACAGGCATCAAATATTATTGCTATCAGGCTCACTAAGATCCACGATACAGAACAACATGGCAACAACGCATGTTAAAAAGCAAAAGATTGCTATGAAGGTAAAATTACATCAAAATAGAAGCTTCCGTCACTCCATCCATCAATTTTTGACCGACCACCTTGCCCGCTAGATATCAGTGCTCTTAGGCCACCAATCCACACCTCAGCCTCAACTTTGTCTTTGCAAATCTGAACAAATATTGGGTACTTTATAACTTAACAAAAACCAGCACAAATTGCTTTATAATTTTCTTTAGGAAACCCAAATCTTAAACACTAACCAGGTCAAGGGATCTTTTCCCGTTGTTATATATAAGAGAAAAGGACAAGTAATCCTTTTCAGGACGAAGATAACGCTGGAAAACAGCCTGGCAGTACATTCAAAACATTAAATTAGAATGACTGTCTAATACACGACATGATGAACCCTTAAAAAAAATGTAGGTAGAAATAACTTGAAAAGAACACTTGTATCACGAAAAAGCAAAATAATTAATATAAAATAGCATGTTTTAGAATCTCACAGTTCTTTGTCCAGGAATAATTCGTGAAACTGAAGCTAACTTTAAAATTCTTTCGCCGTGGCTAGAAATCCAGATTAAAGAAGATTCATCCTGTAAGGTACATCTCATGATATTACTACCATGCTAAGATATTGAATAAGGCAAAAGATTCAAAATTCTAGATACGAATGAGTAATAACATGTAGGAAAACAGACAATCACTGCGATGTTACATTAGCCAATCAGAAACCAGAATCTAATTTAACTTATCCAACACACCAATTTCCATTCACTAAGGTAAAATAACAAAGGCCATGGTGAATTCTGCCAAATAACAAGCTAATTTTCTTGGCTCAGCGCTCGACACATGATAAATTTTAGCTGTAAATCAAATTCATGCTTTATACATCACAATGAGACTCTATGCTAGAAACAGAAAGGGACTATTCCATGTCCATTCAAATAGAAGGTGGAAAATTGACTTACAGCAGAAAGTCTAAACGGACAAAACTTAGGCTTCCCTTTACGACCATATTTAAGTAGTTGAGCACCCTTCTTCAGAGCAATCAATGCCTGCAGAAATCAAAAGAATCAATTCTGAATAAACAAATGCAACCGCACAGAGGCAAAATTTTCAAGTGGATATTGTAGAGACTGAAAATAAAAATTAATCCATTGAACGTATATGTCAATACCTCAAAGTTCACCCACAGACTTGTAAAAGAAATAAAATGAACTATATTTACAGACTTATGTATGAAACAATACGAAGGATGGCATCTGTGCAGATGAAGAGAGAGAAAAATCAAAGCTAAGAAGGCATACTGTCAACAAATGACTGAAGCGCATATCTTAATCTATTCTCCTTATCCCTCTAATATATCCCAGAACAGCAAATAACTCCAAAGTCGGCAGATAAAAGCCTTACATATCCAAAAGCTTGCATTTTATTGAAAACAAATGTAAGAGTGGCTTCTTCCAAGCTAAACCTTTTTCTCGGCTTACCACTGTAACATTACCCAAACAACCAATCCAAATAAAAGAAAGAAAAGCCATGATTCAGAAAACAAAAATATGTGAATAAACCAATTGGCCATTGTAGTGAGTCGTAATAATCTATTGAACATTAGTAGGGACATTCTGTAGATGACAAATTCATTAGACAAAAAGAACCCGAATTTCTTCTCCACAATATCTAAACTCCAATACTCAGCTACCCAAAAAAAAAATAAAAATTTCATTGATAAAATTCCAGCATACAACTATGATATATCCTAAAAGATTACAGTATCCAATACACCAATACTTCTGCAATACCGCCTACCCCCCAAACTCCAAAAAAGAAAAGTTTAAGTGATCACCAACCTGAATAGAACCATGACATTTCCCAAACTTATTTCTACATTATTTATGTCATTCTAAAATTCCAAAAATAGAAAAACTACATTAACTATTACAAAAAGTAGCACTAAAAATCATAAAAATCTCATCTTTTTCCAAAAACTCACAAAAAGGAGGAGGACACACAATTTTTTTTTTTCCAGTTTGGCAAAAATCAAAGGGAAAACCAAGTGGTATATAAAATCTTAGCATGTGAATATTTTCAAAAAATATATTGCAATATCCAGTACTGATTTTGAATCCTTTATCAAAAACTTAGAAGATAAAGATCCCATTTTTTTCACTCCGAAATTCAATCTAAAAAAAAGACACATTATCCAAAAATAAAAAGAACAAAATCAAACAAAAAAAAAGGGAGAGAAAGAAACTGTTGAATATAATAACCTGCTCAATATCACGGTCTGCATTCCCGTAGCTAACAAGATCTGCCATTCCATGTGAGAGGATCACCGCCGCCAGCACCAGCTCCCACAACACCGCACCACCACCCCCCAGTAACTCCTCTGCTCATCATCAACTCCCACCACCGCGACGACGTCGTTTTCACTCTCCCCTCCGTACACTACCATCAACACCTCATCCAAACCCCCCAAAATCACCTCCAAAAAACTAAACTCAGAAACCTAAAAAAACAAACCCCTTAACTTCACAGATCTGAATAACTCCGCCAAAATTCAATTTTTCACAAAAATCACCAAAATCTCGCTAGTCAAGGAAAGTCCTTCCACAGTCTAACTTGATTCTATCCTCTGTCTTCTATTTTTTGTTTCCGTTCTTTTCGAGGTGGCGCGTGGACTGAAACAAACAGTGAGAAAACACTGGAGCCTTTTCTCTCGGAGGGGAGGCTATGAATACCTCCGACCACGGCGGACGAATGGAAAACAGAGAAATGGGAAATTTTTGAATAAAAACAAAAATTGGGGAGATAAAAAAGAGAGAGAATGGCGATTGAACAGAGAGGGTAGTATAAAAAAAAAAGACGGTGTCTTTTTTTTTTTTTTTTTTTGGGAAGGATTATGGGTACTATGAACAAAGTTGGGTCAAAGATGAATGAGCAGAAAAGGCAACAAAGTTGCAAGGACTAGTCCACAGTCCACAGCTATTATGAGATCACAAGACATTTTTCAATGTTCGCCTTCTTCTTTTTTTTTTATTAGTATTAGATTAAATAATTTTTTTGGTGATTTTACAATCTATGGTCCTTGAACTTTACGTTTATACTAATCCTGTTTGAGTTTATTTGGGAAATGGAATTGGATTTTTCCTGCAGAAAATTACAGAGCAAACTGTAGGTTTGCCATCCAAGAGATTGATTTATGGTGATGGTCTATTGAGTCTCTTTCTATAAGTAACTGAATTTTTGTGTTTATCTCCACGTAATTTCTCATTCTAGTTTTGCGTAGAAGTATGAGTAAAGCAAAATTGTTGGCTTTACTACCAAGGATATAAGCTACTTCATATGTGATGTAAAGGAGTATTTTATGAAGTATTTGATATTTGGATTTTGTTTGTAAGGTTAGATGGAGTATGCAAGTAAATGTGTAGGGTGGAAGTTTCCAGCTAGCATTGCTAATATCTAAATGCAGACAGTTATAGAAAAATTCGAATAAGCATGATGAATTTTCTTGACATTTTATACAAAAAAAAAAAAAAAAACTTGTGGTTTCTTGACAAGTGAGCAAGTAGGTCTAGTTTCACTCATCATAAAATAAAATTGAATGTTATAATAAGCACGACTAAAAAGTCCAAAGTGATATTTATAGCAATTTTGTTTTGATGTTTTAATGGGATAGTTTTGTGTTTAACCCAAATATATTATTGGCATTAATGGATTCTTATTTGATGTAGATGTTTCTTATGCTTGTGGATAACTAATCGACAGCAGCATTGAATGAGAATTAAAAGATCCTAAACTACACATGGTTTGCACAATGTTTTTCAATCGTATCATTAAATCAATTGATGAACATTATAAGATGCCTTTCATGAAATCTCAATTCTTAAAAATTTCTTGTCAAACAAATTCTTTAATTTCGAGAATATAATGAGAATCATATTATTGTATTTTGTTGTTTAATGAAATAAAGCTATAATAAGACTAAGATGGTTTTATGAACATTAAGTTTGTCACTTTGTATTTACCTCTAATAATCCAGTAAGAAAATATATTTTGGTGATACCAAAATATGTATTTCATCGTTCAATATGGAAAAAAAAGGTTAAGACATTTCATATTATACAAAATAATAACTTAAAGTTAGTTGGAAGTTGGTATAACTTCTTCCAAAGCAAAATAAAATTGAATTACAAGCTTAACAGAAACTACAAGTTTTTTGTGATTCGGTATGAAATCTACAATTCATTAAATCATCCCCACTTAATTTATGGCATCAACTTATGGTTGAGTTTGTGTTTAACCCCTACTTAATTTATACAATGATTTTTGCAAGGATCATATGACAATATGAGGTAAAGTTAGGGGCCAAAAGTTGAAAATTGGGAAAATACAAATCAACCCCTAACTAAACACTAGACCTTGCATCTTTTTTACGTAATTTTCTAGAAGTAATCACCCGACATACTTGGTTTTGGACTGGAAACGATATGGTAAATCATAAATCCAGTCAAAGTCGTTAAAATCAGCTCCATGTGAAATGTCGAAACTAACCTTGCTCTTTTGAGACTATTGCCTCGTAGTCGTAGTCCTATGCCAGCCAATTCCGTAAAGTGACGTCAAGTCCTTCGTCGCTTTGGGATGATGATGTGGTTAGGATCTGGTACTTTTCAGAGTACGGGGACTGTAGAAATGACATGTTCCTGTTATCCTATGTGACATACATGATGCCTCATGGGAGGCACATTTTGGTTCTACCTTAAAAGGCAATGGTAGGCAAAATTGTCTCACAAATAATTTTTGTCTTTTTTTTTCTTTTTGTTTTGAATACAAAAAAAAAAAAAATGTTTAGGCAGGTTCGACTCAGAACACATGATTTTTTGTAAAAAAAAGTGATCAATTCTAAATCAACTTGTGTTTGCCTATCTTATTTTTTGAATAAAGAAATTTCAAACTCTCTATTATAGAGCTAAAGCTTGTGTTATATAAACTAGTGGCGAGGACACACCACTGTTTTTGAGTAATCACAAGAAATTTTATGTGTGAGTCCCATAAAAAAGTGTAATTTCTTGTAACAAAGAAAATTTCAAACTCTCTTTATCCTTTGTTTTTGTTTTAATGAAGAAATTTCAAAGTCTCCCTACTATAGGGCTAATGCTTGAGTATATAAATTAGTGCCGAGGACAAACTCGATGTGTGTGTGATTTTGGAATAAATCAATATTTATATGAAAGAATTTAGTATCAAATTTTTGTTGAAATGTCTTGAATCAGATCTTCGACCTCCGCTGAGCTGTTTGGGGGCCCGAAACTTACGGTATATATTAGATACCGTATCCGTTTTAGTTAGAGTCTCGGTTTTTTGACCTATTTTTTTGGGTCCAGTCTGTTTTGGTTATTTGGTTGTATATATATACCTTATATCCATTCTATACAATATATCTGATACATTTCAAACCCTAATAAAAATCTGATTTCCCCCAAATTTGTTCTTGCTTGTTCTTGTTTGTTCTTCCGTTCCGTTGCATCTGTTTTAACAATTTTCATAAGAAAACTTCGATCTTCAATAGTTTCTTGAATAGGTTTTTTTTACATTAATTTAGTGGTTATAATGTTTATGAGTGGTTACCTATTATAAATGTTTAGATAGTTAAGCATAAAGTTTAGATGTGGTTGTATTTGTTTCAGCAATATGGGTCTATGAGTGATTACATAATTATATTAGAAAGATAAAATTGAATATATTGTAAGGATAAAAGCGAACATTTAAAAAGTGACAAAAAATTTTACACCAAACCTATCGTTATACTCCATATCGAGTACTTAAAGTGTTAGTCAATACTATTGACATGTTTTTTTTTTAATATAAGTGAAAGATTTCATATTTAAATTCGAAACTTCTCACTCAAACTCATTCCTCTCTTTACGGCACAACCACCCTGCCGCCTTATCGTTGACAAGTTGTGCTGCTTCGCTTCATTAGGTGTGTTTTTCATTTTCATTTTCATTTTCTTTTTCTGGTACGGTGTATTAGCTATTAAATCAAGACATATGGTACCAAGCTGCCAATAGCATGTCACTCGATCAATTCAATCAGCAGTGCTTTAGGATTTACCGCTACATTTGGCCGGAAAGCTTTGCCTTAGAAGTGAAAGGCTAGGCCCGGATTTCTAATTTGAATATTTAAATGTTTGATGTGAATGAGTTTGACTCGATGATTATAGTAACATTTATCATGATGTGGCTATTCAAAAGCAAGATATATTTATCTCTTCAAAATGGCATTGTTGGTTTTTTTTTTTTCCTTCCAATTTTTATGGTAATTGAGGTATATCTTCTGTCGTCTAAGCACATCTATCATTTTTGGTGTCCTTATTAAAAGTTATTCACATCCCAAAACTTCTTTATAACTTTAATGCTCTTTTAGGTTTTTTTTTTTAAATTTTTTGGGAAAGATTCTGAATCTTATAAAAGAAAAGAAAATAAAATGAAATAACTTCTGCTGTCAATTCGCCCGATTATGTAGCCAATTTCTTTATTAGTTTTGAGTTTAGTATTAAAATACTTATTGCAGTGATTATATATATATATATAAAATAAAAAAATAATTAAAAAATATATTCATGAAAAACGTGAAAATTACTCCCTCCCTTTTTTTATAACTGACGTTTAAGGAATTTGCTTTTAAGTACTTTTATCTGTCGTTTTACTATCCCCATGCAGCATTTATTATTTTTTCACAATTTTACCCTTTTATCTCTCTTACAGGATTCTTAATTACTACTCCTAGTAATTATTGCTTCTCTCTGCACCATTTAATACTCTAGTGAGAGAAAACATGGGTGAATTGAATAATTAATGAGGGTATAAAAGAAAAGTGGTGTATAGATTTAAGGAATGAAAATTTTTCTTAATTAGTGTGCAAAACTTTAAACGACAGTTATAAAAAAAGGGAGGGAGTACGTGATAGAAACCAACGATCCAGAATTCCCATTTTCCACTGAGGACTACTTGAGGACTTTGTGGCATATGAGTCAGCTGACCTACAAAATCCCTAAACACAAGATCAGAGTCAGATACGTTAGATTTGAGTTCCGGATTCTAATGTAGATTTCTAAAAAATTTAGGAAAAAAAAGGGTTACAGATTTTAAGGTTGAGAATTTTGGGTAATAATTAATTTGGGTGGTATTGAGAAATCCAAATTACACCACTGTTTTTCTTCTAGAAATGAGAGAATTTTATTGAGACACGAGACATCTTGGATTTGGTGGGTGAGCAAACGTTGTCTGCTTGATGGTGCAGCAGGTCCCACGAAATTACTCGAAGTGGGGCCAACCTTGTTGCCTGAAATGAAAGAAGATGACCAAACTCGATCAAATGCTGGACTATCCTGGCCGCCCCAATTGCTGGACATTCGTCCTCTCCTTAAATTAGACTTTGACTTCTCCTTTTGAATACTAGTACTACTATCTCGATTTTTGATTTATTTCTCATTCAAAATGTCTCACTAATTTAAGCAGGTTTTTTTGTTCTATAAAAAGGCTTCATTTGGTTTGAGGGATTTGACGGAGGATTTGAAATCCTCTCAAATCACTTTAATTATTTAGCTTATTTAGAGGGTATTTGGATTTATAAATCACAAATTATTATAGTATTTAAAATATATTTTGATAATTGATGAATTATAAATTCAAAGACTTCTTAAATAATCCAAACAACTAGAGCGATCTAGGTGAATTTTAAATTTTTCGTCAAATCCCTCTATCAAAATGAAGCCTAAGTGATTTCCACATCATGGGAGGCCTTTGTTTGGATCGAAAAATTCTTTTTGTTACTTATTGTGTTATATTTTCTGATGTAATACGTGTGAAGTAAAAAAGATAATAAAAAAGAACAAAAAAAATGATTAGAAATGTGTTCATTAAAAGCATAAATAGATATTTTCAAATAACTATATATTTCCAAAAAACATTTTAAATAAAAAAATGATAAAAATCAGCACGTTTCCTATCATGTGATGGCGTAAAATAAAATCATTCTAATATTTACTTCCGAAGATGGTATTCCACACCATTGGCTAAAGTTATATATTATTATTTCGAAAGTTAATATGCTGACCTTCTAAATCAAAATACAAGTTTTCATACGATATACTTCAATTGAAAGAGAGTGAAGTAATAAGTAGAGAATTGTGACCAAAAAAAAAAAGTAGAGAATTTTTGCATATGAATTGTACCCTTAGCTACAACTAATTAAGTTTGTTCCTTCTCCTAATTTTCTTTTTTCCCTTTTTCATTTTATAAAGGCAGATGATATTGTTTTTCGAAATACCTATTCAATGAACAAACTTCCTGTTTTGTAGTCATTGCTATAAATTTCATCTAAGGACAAGTTTATTTTAATGGGAGTACGTACTTGCTAATCAAAGCCTGAACCAATCTGAATGACACTACTTCTACATGAAACCGTCCTTTACAGATTCATCTAACTATTAATTACTGCTAAATGCGCATTTATCTTCTTATCTATATGCTTTAAAAGTTCAATTAGATATTTCATTTGAGATTAATCACATTGTTCCCTAGTACTTTTAGTCACTTATAGAACCTGCAGGGACCATAAGGGCTTAAATGAATACTTTGGCTCTCTAATTAAGTTGATAGTCATAAGGTGGTGTTAAAAATACTTAATACAATCTGTCTTGTTCAAAATTGATCCTTGGACCAGAAGGGCTTAAATCTATCTAGTATTTTCTCTTCTTTAATCAGTTTGTACAAATCAAGTTTTTCTTCTTCTTGTTTCATTAATTTCTTTTGTTATTGATCAACTATAATATGATATTGGTAATATACTTCGACTACACAATCTGGTATATATTTGGCTGCAAAACTTGTTTCTTTATTACTTGAAACTCAAGAGGTAGACTAGTTTAAGCATGGGCTTAATTTCCACAGCTGTAAAACTTTATCAGACAACGCCATGCACGAGCCCTTTCAGACACAATACCTGCATGCCAACATGGTGTTCAAATGTGTTTTAACTTTTTGCTTCCTTGGCGGAATTTCAGCATATGGTCTCATTGGATTGCTACTTTGCTTGTGCTTTTTAGGCCATCTGTACATAATTCAGGGAAGCTTTTTTCATTTTACCCTCCTTAGAAGCTGGTAAAGTCTAGTAATTATGCACTTGCTAAAAGCAACTGCCCAAGCACACGATTAATCTTTTCACAGGATTTTGAAAAGAGTATGTACGTAGGAATTGAAGTAAATGGAAATCAACACAGCACATGAATCTCAATCAAGAGGTGCACTAAACGTATACGTAAAAGAAACAATTTACAGGTCCCAAGATGACCCAAGAGCACTGATATCAAGAGGGAGTTACAGTGCACAAGTTATAATAACTTGTTTGGATTGCTTCGTATTTTCCCAATTTTATTTGCTTATACTCCCTCCCTTTTTTTATAACTGTCATTTAAGGTTTTGCACACTAATTAAGAAAAGTTTTCATTGCTTAAATCTATACACCACTTTCCTTTTATACCCTCATTAATTATTCAATTCACCCATGTTTTCTAGGAAAGAATATGGAAGGGCAGAGAGAAGCAATAATTACTAGGAGTAGTAATTAAGAATCCTGTAAGAGAGATAAAAGGGTAAAATTGTGAAAAAATAATAAATGCTGCATGGGGATAGTAAAACGACAGATAAAAGTACTTAAGAGCAAATTCCTTAAACGACAGTTATAAAAAAAGGGAGGGAGTATCATCTTTACAATTTTCAATACACCTTTTTATCTTCCCAATATCTTTTTATCTCACATACATCACATCACAAAAAGTGCTACAGTAAAAATATCCCAAATAATCCCAAATAACTTACAATCCAAACATATATATGTACTATAATCTAGCTCAAAACTTCAAATTGTCAAACCTTTCTTAACATAAGATTAAGATCTTACTGGTCCCAAGCTTGTGAACGAGCAAAGTTTGCAATGACACATTTTTAATTATCCTAGTTAGTTTAAGCATAAGATGGTCTAAGCAGCATAGTATATTCAAATAAATGTCAAGCTCAAAAACTCCTAATCCAAGATTTTGGGGGTGTTTTTGAAAAATTTTATTGTAGCAGAGTTTTTAGAGTATATTTTGGGATATTTTTAGAAATTATTCCGAAATATTTAAGAGCAGTAGAGTTTTTAAAATATATTTTGGGATATTTTTTAAATATTAAAAAAAATTTAGACTACTTTTTAGAGTAACTTTTAAAGTATTTTTTAAAATTTTTTATAATATTTGAAAAACTAGTTTTTGAAAACCTATAGAATCCAAACAGTGGGTGGTTTATGCTTCTACCATTACATCAAGATCTTGTATATCTTTTGAAGTCTTGATCATTCTTGTAAAGGACAGTAGTCAATATAATCTGGATATTCCTGACATATACGTGCATTTTATTGTATTCAAGGAGAGAAAAAGTTTGTGGCAAACAAAAGTTGCTGCGTAAAAAAGAGCACGTCTCAATTACTGTGAGGAGTAAAGCGTATATGTTTTGGTGATAACATAATTAGGAAAAAAAGAGAGACTTGGGGAAGTTGGTGATGATGATACTAATAATATAATCATAGTAGTCATTATAAAAAGAGGCATAACCTCCAACTTGAAAGCCGCCTTATTGGTTTTGTGTCAATAATTTTTCAGGGGAAAAGTTAGATTAAAGTGTCAAGCACTTGATTAAATCCAAGTGAAAACCAGACAAAATATGATGAGAAAGATCGAAATAGTAGTATGAGAGAAGGCTTCCAAAGGCTAACTTTGCGGAGAAGAAGCCTAATATTTTAGTTGTTCTGGGGTCTTTTGACATGACAGCGTCTAACAATTTGGTCGGCCTGGGATTGCATTATGGGGGCCAATAGGCCATTATATCAGATATCAATTACTTTGGAGTATGCAGCTTTTTCCATAAGAGTTGCTGCCTGTGTTGGTTTAGGGTCCTAAACTCCATCCTAACAAAGATTGACTTTGTGTTTATTGATTGAAGTTGGACTCCTGTAATTGGAGGAGATTTTTCAGTTTTTCTTGTGTTCCTGATAAATTTTGTGGAAAGGAAGCAATAGAATACTTTATTCAAAGAAGTAGTTTGGAGGAACACAAGTTTACTCTGATTTAGACTCTTTTAAGTTTCTCTTTGATTTTTTTTGGCTTCATCCCTTCCTCATACATATCCGAACGGACAAAACTTGGGCAGACTCGATATTCATAGATCCAATGGCCCAGATTGTGCCACATCACTTGATAAGATAGTGTAACACAATCTGAACCATTGAATCTATGAAAATCGGGTCTACCTAAGTGTGAGCTTTATTCGTAAAAGTGTATAATTCTGTTATTTACCTTTAAAGGGTATTTGTAATTCCTTTTAATATAGAAGTTGTGCCACATTACTTGGTGAGATAGTGTGACACAATCTGAACTATTGAATCTATGAAAATCGGGTCTACCTAAGTGTGAGCTTTATTCGTAAAAGTGTATAATTCTGTTATTTACCTTTAAAGGGTATTTGTAATTCCTTTTAATATAGAAGTTGTGCCACATCACTTGATGAGATAGTGTGACACAATCTGAACCATTGAGTCTATGAAAACCGGGTCTACCTAAGTGTGAGCTTTATCCGTAAAAGTGTACAATTCTGTTATTTACCTTTAAAGGGTATTTGTAATTCCTTTTAATATAGAAGTGTTACTTTATTTTGTTAACATCTAACACTACATTTGACTGTACGTAAGTCAGTACAAATACTTCATTCACAAAAGTGGTGTGAGATGGTCGAATGTGTTCTTCTGAATTAGAGGTGATTTAATCCCCTTTAAATTCTCCTCGACCCTTTTAGATTTATCCATTTCCCATAGTGGAACAGTAGGAATAGGTTGACAATTATTGTGTTAAAAAAGAAAAAAAAAAACTTCATTCATAAAAAGGGTACATTTCTATTGATAATTTTTAAAGGCTATGTGTATTTCCTTTTAATACACATCTAACACTACATTTGACCCCTATATAAGCCAGTACAAATATTGATCATTTAGAAATCAAAATAAGTAGTCTAAATTAGCTATTCTTTATTAATTAGTTAGGTATCCAATATTACGCCATTTCACAAATTTAATATGCATTCATTAATAATTCAAGAAAGAAGAGATGGCCATGGAATTTGGTAATTGGTAAGGTTGGTGCACCTCCAAGTCCAAAAAGACTAAAACTTGATCGGACAATATTATCAAACTTAAAGAAAAGAAAATTAAAGGGTAACCTTCTGAGCAAGGCATGAAATTAAGCAGTCTACAATTCCTTCTCATATCCATCAAAGTTTAATTACGTTAACAGATTAGCACATAATTAAGGCTGCACGTTATACCACCAAAGACAAAACATATGGCTCCATTTGGTACATAGAAACTATTATAATAAAGAAACTCCCAACTGAGTGATCGACATCTTTACTGCTGGAGATTCGAAATTGCAGTCTTTTTTCAGCTCTTTATACATCCTAAATAGTAGAAATCTTGACCAAGGATCCATATCTGGATCTATCTGCTTTTTTTATCAAGTTTACCATGTTATCTTTTGTTCAAATGTGCCCAATTCGTTGTTTTTGTAAGTGAAAATATCTAGTTTTGCATCAATATTTAGGTTTTCTGTTCTCATATTTTGTAAGGAAATTGTTGCACAACATGAGGTTGCACTTGTAAATGGGGAGAAAATCAGACTGAAGTTTATTAGGCTGTCTCCTGGAGTGAATATGACCGTCTGCAACTAAACTGATATACTATATAAATCTTCAGCTATACTAAGTTAAAAATGAAAATATTCAAGATCCTAATTATAAGAACTCCAAGAAGTTTCTTAATTACCACTTAATTCCGATCCCGCATTTCTATTGTTCAACATGCAAACAAGAATGTATGATCAAAATGCAGATCAGAGGCCATGCAACAAGCCAGCTGCGGCATGAAAAGCAATTTGAAGGACCTAAATTAAACTGATTTATGACGTCCATGCCATGATACATACAATGTTATAAGGACCATCCTCTATTTTATATAGTTTGGTCTTTGTTTTTCTGCATAGTCGACAGGACCACTCGCAATTTAGTTTTGGTAAACTGCGTTTTCATTCCTGTAGAAATTATGGCTGGCATGGGCTTATGAAACCCAAGTTGAAGGCAGATAATACTTGAAGAAAATATATATATATTTTTTCTGACGGAGTGGGTATTCGGGTCAATTCTTACGAGGCCCGACTAATCCCACTCCGGCTCGGAAGGAGAGACCCCATCCCTCGAATACGGTAACCACGGGACTCGAACCCTTGCGAGAGGCTGGACAACGGCCTTAAAGAAGAAATTTTCTACGTGACTACTATTAATGAAGCTGCGTGCACCATGTCTTCGTACATCTTCACACACAGTCACACACCTTTCGTATTGATTGAGTGTGGGTTTCTTCCCCTCAAGAGGGATATCTTCATTGCCATTTGGGTTCTTGGTGGTAATATTCCTTATCAATTAGGATGATTTGATCAAATTCTTTCCACTTTATTTAAAAGAATGAAATTGGCTGATATTAATTATGGCGATACTAGGTAGCATAGATATCATTATGGGAGAAGTTCATCGTTAAACTTATAGTGAATTTTTAGATTGTACTTCCGTATATACACGTAATAATTGGAGATGCTAACGAATGGAGTAAATGGGTGCAAAAGGGTTTGCTTTTTGATGTGAATATTTTTCTAAAATCCTTGGGGATGTTTTTCGAGCGAAATAGCAACTAGGTTCAAATGCTTCAAAGCGCAAACAGAGTTTAATTTCCAAATGTTAAGTTCCACTTACTCAACAATCTAAATGAGGACATTTTGATAACTTTCTATCCAAGAAACAAAATAATTTCATTTTCACCAGATGAATTTCTTCAAGTTTTTTTTTTTGTTGGGATAGAAAATCTCGAAAACTTTTTTTCTTGAATCAAATCAGCCAACACACGATTACCGAAATACAATCTCCATCCATGACTGGCGATATTGTCAGAGCAATAATCTTCTTGTGAGAGCAATATTTATCTAAATAACCCATATATTGTCATTCATTTTGTTGAACTCATTATCTACCAATCACTCCTTTTCTTCTCTCTTTAATTAATTGAATAGCTTGCCTGCTTCTTCTATCTCTTTAATTTATTTATCTATTATTTTCATAACTCATTGATTTGGTTTTGAGTTTTTTACCATATTTTTTCTTATATTGTAATTCTTTTACTCTAAAGCACTCTTTTTAATTTTTGAAGCTGTATTTAATAGTTATTTTTTTGCAAATACAATAAGATTTAACTCAAACAATTGACAATCTAAAATGAAAATAATCCAAAATATGTAGACACACTTTTCCTTCAATATTCATGAGATATAGAATGTAACACAATTTAAAATACATTTAATCTAGTCATTAGAAAATATGGACACATGTTGAAGTCAAAATTTATATAATAATTAGAAAAGTAGAAAAGATAGTGAAGTTTATAAGAATATCACAAGCAAAATTCAAAAAAAAAATGTTGCACATATTATAGGATTGAGTTCAAATGACATCATAATAACGATCACATAGCTTTCCCATGGTCTTTAATTAAAAAAAATAAGAATTAAAAAAACATAGTAGACGTTCAAGGTTCTAATTTTATAAAATGGCAAAAATAATTCTGGTATGGAGGATTAGATATGGCCTAATGACCCCCCTCTTCTATTGCTAATAAATATGAGCTTGTCCATTAAAACAACTATTGCACCGAAAAGATTTAAGATTCAACTAAAACTAATGAAGTCGTTCAACAGTTGGTAAAGTACTTATCCGGCCCACCTAGCTGTGCTGTCCTATTCCTATTACTTCTAGCCACTGTGCAGAGATGACCCAGCTTTGCGCCATAAAAGCAACCCAAGATAGGTGTAGCACCAAATTGTAGAGTTTTAGATTATACCCCGGGCCCAAAAAGAAACCATCTTATACGTCGGGGCCTAAAAGAATACAAAATAGTAGGAACCAGGGAAGTTCGTTTATATCTGGCCCGGTCGCAGGGGATTAGTCGGGCATGTAAGGATTGATCCGGACACTTGTGTTGAAAAAAAGAAAAAAAATAAAATAAAAAAGGAATTAGGGTTTTTTCCTCTTCAGATGGATCCGGGAAAGTTACTTTCCTCCGACGAAGAACTTGGAGTTTGTCAACCAGCGGCGGAGGATCGAGGAATCGACGGAGAAGAAGTAGCGGACAAGGACGCCGACCAAGGAAAGTCATCCTCTTCCAGCGAAATGTCATCCCTAAACCGGGATGGACTTCAGTTTGACGACCTCGACACCAATTACGAGTCCGGAGAGGATTACGAGTACGTGCGCGGCGCCGAGTCCGACGAGGCCGATTCTGACGGGTCCGAATCCGAGCCCGACGGGTCGGGGTCAGGGTCCGAGTCCGAGTCCGACTGGTCCGAACACCACGCTTTCCTGTTCGACCCTTTTTTTTGGATGAATGGTGTATAAAAAATGAGGAAGAATTGGAGAAATATTATGATGTGGTATACAATTTCGTACCTTTTTTTATGACATATCCATACTATCTGTTGAATCCAGAGCTTATAAATGCCTATATACATACACACAATTGCACAGGTGTTTAATTTGGAGAAGACGAGAGGCCGTTTTTTTAACTGTCTTGAAGACTTGAAGACTGATGGCTTTTTCTACAGATATGTTAAGAACAGGGTGAATACTGCTATTATTCACTATAACAAGAAAAATGTATGTACGCTTTTTGCCTTTTTTTGTCTGTTTATTCGTTTTGGTTATGTTAATCTTCTTCTTCTTCTTCCTCCGCTGTTTTTTTAACTATGATTTTTTGAAAAAAAAAATTATTAAATTGGCAGCAAACTGGCTTTAGAGCAGGCAAGATTTTGAATTGCGTTCTCACTACAGCTGGGGGCGCCAAGTTCTATTTGACCTTTGTGGCCAAGGATTTCAATACTGGTGATGTGGGGGAATTCCAAGCGTGTGTGCATGAATCTGCTGCTGGGGGTGATAGGAAAGTCTACCTTTGCAGGCTTAAAATTCCTAAGGTACCATCGTAGCTTTATATTGATCTCTTTCGGCTTCTGTAGTGTGGATGTGTTGTTTGTCCATTTTGTTACTTTCCTGCTTTGGTTGCCACTAATGGCTGTGCATTGCCTGCTGGATGGCAAACAGTAAGTAGTTGGCCTAGGTGTTAATTATGTTTCTTATAGTAAAAAGAGAACTTTTTGGATTTCACCAGATATATTGGCAAAAAATGAGTTGTACCGTAGTAGAGATTGTGACATAAATCTGCAACTTGCCCTGGATTTTGGAGTTGTCAATTTTGACAATGCTTCTGGCATTTGGTTGCAGCAAGTAAGTTTGAAGTCCTAAGCATGTACTGGGTGGAGTGTGGAGTCCTAAGCAGAATCTTTTAGTTGTTGAATTCAGATTTGGTTTCATTACTGAAGATGCATGGTTGGCCTATAAACACAGGATTTCTCTCATATGGACTGATGAAAATATTATGTATAGTTTTGGATTAAACAGTAGTGTCATAATCTGTTTAAAAAAAAAAAGAAATAATCTTTAGATTAAACGGCAGTGTCATAATTGGATATAACAACAAAAGCTTGAAAGATTCACTGACTTTTAGGGCTGCAAAGACCCCGTAGCAAAGGCTGGGTTCAATTTTTGGATAAGCTCATCCTCAGCTCACCAAATGGGGCTTGAATTTTAAAGGAGCTGAGCTGAGATTTTCTCATGATTGGAAACCGTGGTACACAAGTCTTTTTACCGTAATAGGGTTTGTAGTTACACCACTCCACTAATTTCACTCTTTCCACCTTTCACCTTAACTTAATCCGCTGTTTTCTCATTCTCTTTCGTCTCCATTCTCGATACTCTCATACCCACCAGTCCATCACTCACTAACCCTTCGTTGCCACCTACCAATACCACCTAGACTTCTACCTGCTAGTTGCAACCAATTCCTATTATTGACGCTATGCTCCTAATTTCTTCCTTCAACCAGCCTGGTGCCGCTGCCGCCGCCACCACCACCCATTGCAGACCGACACGTTTTTGGTAGTTTTTTTTCCCTCTGCATATTGCTAATTTCACTTTTTTTTGGCCCTTTTTTGGTTTCTGCTGTTGTCTATTAACTGCACTTGGGTTTCCCTCGTAAAAAGTGGGGGAAAAAGAAATAAGATGTGCAAAAGATACGAGACCTTGTTGTTTATCAAGTTTAATACCTGGCCTCTGTCAGGGAGTCGAGACTGCTAAATTAAATTGTCAGGGCAATAACTAATCGAATACTTGGTATAATGTGGGCACGCTGCCTAAGGATTGGAGTTAGGACCGTCTCAATTGGTCTTAAGGTTTTAAGTTGTAAACCAATTAGATTGACATGTTTTAATCGGCCTGATCATAACATGGTAAATGAATCATATTCTGATTCTGGTTCTCATTCTGATATGGTGTAAATTAACAGATGGTTGGCTCATGATAGCTGATTTACTGATTGTTTGGTTGAGCAGAACATGTTATGGTGTGGTTATTCAACTAGAAAGCCCTTGAAATAGTTGTTGCACATGATTCTTACAGATATCGGTGGCCGTATAGGCTCATTCCATGTCTGCTGCAAAAATGAGATGATCATTCTCCCCCTCCCCCACCCTGGATGAGATATTTCTAGTTTAGTATGATTTAACCATTATTATTTCAGTTAAAGGTAAAACTAGTGGTGGTTGTTTATCTTCATTTTTGTGGGGATTTTTCAATGTTTTCTAGTGCCTTATTTGTTCCAATTTTTTTGGTGTAGGAACCATGCGAGGGTGATGGCAAATGCATTTGAAGGAGGAGGAATTTCATGATTGACTTGGGAATTGAGTGGATGCCACTGTGTGTGGAGATTTGAATCTTTGCTGAAATCACTTGGGAATATTGTCTTAGATGCTGAAATTACTTTGTTGCTGGCTGCTGACTTGGTTTTTGTTGGTGTGGTCGTTGACTCAAAACACTTTGTTGATGATTTGGTCTTTTTGTTTTATGTCTGCGTTTGAGTTTATTGGGATGGTCGTCTACCATGTGGTTGCTGAGTTTTATTTGTATTAAATGAGATTGTTAATTGTGTAATTAAAGAAGGTATGGAAGCTTACTATCTGGGAACTCGAGACTCGCTACTAGGCGAAACCTCCTTAAGGCTGATAGCGGAAGTGGGTCCAACGGCAACCTCTTGTAATCCCTCATCAGCCTCTTAGTTGTCCGACATTGATGGGGCTAGGGATTGGTTGGACAGAGTCCTGGGAGTGGATGATGGTGTGTAGCTTATAAATTGAACCCTGTTTTAGGTTGAAAATTTTGTTTGACTAGAGTAGATGATTGGAATCTTTGGAAAAGTTACCTTGCGTGGTCTGGGTGGTAATTTTGAACTTTATAGTGACCTACAGATTCCACACTTGGATAGAAAGAATTGGTTGTAACCTCGTACGTCCTGAAAAGATAGGGTGGAGTGAAAAACTACGAGTAATTGTGACTCAGTTGGGTTTGCTACTGAACTATGGCACACTTAGATATGTTTTTAAGTTTGCTTGACGATTATGATGGCTGTAAGGTGAGAGTGTAACTTTTAGATATGCAGATCTTGTCTCTGTACCTCCAGCTGGAGTTAGTGTCCAAGGAAGAGACGCGGATCATTAGGTACAAAAACTTTATGCATAGGACGCTCTACGAACACGAACCATGAGTTTTACCAGAAGGTATAATCTCAGTAGAGTTTAGCTATGTCATATAGCATAAGTGGTAGTAAACTCCTTTAAAGCCCTCTCAAAATCAGTTTGCCCCTAATGTTGGGTGTCAAAACCACTTTGCCTTCTTTTGTCACTTAAAAGCAATGCTTGACCGTTACAAATTATTAAACTCTAAAGTGTCCCACTTTCTACCAGTGAGAGTTTTCGGACAAAAACCACCCTGTCCTAATTAATCCCTTGTTCATATATAAATGGGGGCTTCATCGTCTCCTTCTTATGGACTGGGAGGGGAACTCTGTGCAATGCACAGTGAAAGCATGCAAATTGTCCAATCCGGTCCATTTAACAGACAAATTGTTGTGATGATGGATGTTGAATTATTTGGGGCCATACAATTAGGAGGCATGTAATTAGTAAAAAAGAATTATTGAATTAAAGGGGTGAGTGAAAATTGCAATTCAGTGTCATCAAGAATACAACTCACCATAGCTGGACAAAATTAGGAAGCACATAATAGGTCCAATATACATAATATGAAGCATTGAAATAGAAATTGTTCACTGTCTTTACAAACAAAACCTCTTATTTAAAATGCAAGGGGCGCTCATAATGTCTCCAATTATATGTATCCAAAAATGAAGCTAATAAATAATCACCGCAGGTCCGTAGGACAGACAGAGAGATAACTCCGATCTTCTTTCACTCTTCGGGCTTTGACTCATTGCTAAGCAAAACAAGCCAAACAAATCATTAAACATTCTCTCAAATAATTGACTTAAGTTGAACTCAGGCCACACAATCAAATAACAGTAAGTATAATGATATCTGATTGGGCCTAGAACAACAAAGCCTAAAGAAGTGTTAGATTTTATAAATGCTTGACTAATAACCTACACATATAACAACAGCAACATATTTCAAGCAAAGTGAAGACAATTCTCTTAAGTCTTAACAAATATAGCAAGTCAGCAAAATGTTGAACTCAAAAGTCATAGATCAGGAAAACCCCATCAATCCATTTTAGTTGTGAGGCGTAAAGATAAGTTACATTAAATGGATTGCTGAGTTTTTCAAATACTCTAAAAGTATTCTAAAATGTACTTCAAAAAGTAATCTAATTTTTTTTAATATTTAAAAAATATTTCAAAATATATTCTAAAAATTCTTCTACTCTTAAATATCGCAAAATATTTTCTAAAAATATTCCAAAATTTACTATAAAAATCCTGCTACAGTAAATTTTTTTAAAAATACCCCAAAAAATAGCTAATCCAAACGGGTAGTTCTAGTATGGTAAAAGGTGCCAAAAAAGAATATTGAAATGGTCAAATAATAGTGAATTCCCCAAAGAATAGGAAACTTAAAACGACCAATGCCTATCTTAACGCCAAGTAATCCAAGGGTCTTTTCTTGAAACTCAATCTCTAGCTTTTTCTTAACATTTTGATCATTATAGGAATGACCATAATGGTCATAATTTCAGTATCAGTATTTCAACTTGCACTTCTTCACACTACTTTCTCCTTTTCTTTTACATCCCTCTTCATAATGCCAATGCCTTTCATCCTTTTTCAAATAAGTTTATACCTATAAATATTGAAATTCAAGAAATGAACCCAAAAGGTTAAAGATGAAATATACAAATTTATTACCAAGTAAAACTTACTCTAACAACAAGTGTAATCAATCAATAAAAATAATCAATGAAAAGAAACTAATAGCAGAAACCTCCCCTGACTTTTATAGTAATAGCATTGACCTCCCCTATCAATTTTGAAATAGCATTGACCTCCCCTATCAAAAGTTGGAGGCAATTTAATTGGCAAAAGTGGGTCAATTTACTAAAGTACCCCTGACATGATTTAATTTTACCAGATGAATGTGATAAGTACTTTCATCAAACCCAACAAAACGTTTGTTAATAAAAAATACACTAAATTAACTATTTCTGCAAAGTTTAACTAATTAACTAAATAACTAGTAATCTAATTAATTAATAACTAATTATCTAATTATTAATAGTTATTAACTAATCAAACTATTTCTGCATAGTTAAACTAATTAACTATTAACTAATTATCTAATTGTCCTTAGGGGCTTGGTGTGGTGGTTGAGGTTGCTGAAGATGGAGCCTCAGGTCCCTGGTTCAAACCTTGCTGCCAGCAAGTTGCTGAGAGTGGTGAATAGTCTGCGGGGTCCACTCCCTGCGGGACACACCTAAAAAAAAAGAAAAAAACTAATTAACTAATTAACTAATTATCTAATTTTCCAAAGGACCATGTGAGATGGCTAGGCTCATCAATAGGTATGTTCTCTATCAAATCTGCAATGAGGAGGATATTTCCTACTGGTGAAACTGTGAAGTGATATAAAATGGTGTGGGGAAAGGGACGTGTTCTGAAGCTTGCTTTTTTTACTTTATGGTTGGCTGTACAAGGAAAGCTTATGACAAAAGATAGACTGAGAAAATGGGGAACGCAGAATGTTGATCCAACTGTGTACTTTGTGGGGGAATTGAGTCAGTAGACCACTTGTTTTTTGAGTGTACTTTTGCTAAGTTAGTTTGGCAAAAAGTACACAAAATGTGTCTTTTATATAGAGGGGATATCTGCTGGCAGATGGAGGTGCAATGGTGAAGTGTTTTCTTGAAGGGTAAATCCTTTGCAACTCAACTTAGAAGTTAGAAGGCTGGATCTCTCTGCAACTGTTTGGCACTTATGGCAGGAGAGGAACAGCAGAATCTTTAAGCAAACCAGTAAAACCAATGTTCGACTTGTTGCACCAATTGTAAATTTTGTCCAATCAACGTGTGTATCTTGGGAGAGTGCTCTAAGAACAAAGGAAAGTCTGGAACTCATACTCGAATGGAGACTTGAATGCAGGTGTTTGATGAGCTAGATAGGTTTTATATGTATATGCGAGCCATAAACTTAAGTACTTAGTTACTGTAGAGATATAGACTTTGGAGTATATAGTGCTGACAGATACAGAGAACAAAGCTATGAAGTAATAGATGTAGAGCTTGTTGTACACTTCTGGTGGGTTCAATAAAAGCTCTTTTAGAAAAAAAAAAAATAAAAGTAGGGAAAATAAGAAAATCATTAGAAAATCCTAAAATTGATTAAGATCAGCTTTCCGGCTAAACAACTAGAGATTAAAAATCATAACATGCTTCTCTCGTGCATTTTAGAATTCCATTTAATTCCTTAATTGTTGGAGAGTGGCCATTGTTGTCACTCACCATAATTAGTATTTAGTACTGCATAATATCTTCACCCTTCAAAGAATGATCTTTTCTGACCAAGAACCTAATAAGTATGATTAATCATTGTCCTGAATTCAGAAAAAGAAAGCAACTTAGATTTAAAATAAAAAAATACCCCTCTTTTTTTGATGATCTATTAGCACTAGGAAAGGGAAAAAAGAAGTTAATAAGCAGAAAAATTTTGCCAAACATTTAGCACCCTATGTTGTTTCAGGCCGCATATTGCTGAGTAGGTTGAATTTGGTAGGAATCTCTATTTCCCTTGTTGCGAAAATTGGCCTTCATAGCCATACTTCCACCGGTCTTTCTCCTCCTACCAGTTTTAAGCATGGGAAAAGCTGGACTAATAATTTCGAGATATTGCTACCAACAAGAACACAAGTCTTTAAGGGCCTAGACAATTCATCAAATTCAAACATCTAAGAAAGTAGCTTATCCTAATTGCCTAATCTACCAAAATCATGTAACTGCTAAGTCGTATGGGATATGAAGTTTTCCCGGTATGCGTTGTACATTTTCACATGAGATGCACTCGATTTGTAGTTCAAATCTTGTCTAGCAAATCTCAACTCTCCACCTGCCCAGAGTTTTCAGGATACGAAACTCATTTTTTTTTTTAATAATAACAATGATCGTTAGGATCATTTTTTCTTTAGGGACATCATTTCTACCAGCAAATGTAGCATCATATTTGGAGTCTAGAATGTAGGAGTATAAAATACGGTCTAGTTTAGTGGTTTGGTTCATCCATCTCCATACTCCATATCAATTTGCTTTCCAGTCCACATGGATTCAGCAATGATGGCTCCAATTGCTAGTCCTCAGCAAACTCATCACAGCATTAAAACCGTGAATCTCTCCAACAACCTATCACCGAGCAAATTTGATCAGCTGCTGAATTTGGATGCCTGGCAGGAAACTGCCAATGAAAAGACCAGGTACATTTTGAAAAATGTAAACTGTGAAGCCAAAGCGGGGGAATTAACGGCAATTGCTGGTTCTAGTGGAGCTGGGAAAACCACGTTGTTGGAAATTCTTGCTAGAGTTATTGTCCCGTCTAGAGTCATCGGTCATGTTCTAGTGAATGGTCAGCCCCTAAATGTTGCACATTTCCGGAGAGCGTCCGGTTATGTGACACAAGATGAAGCTCATTCCCACTTCTCACTGTCGAAGAGACTCTGATGTATAGAGCGCGTCTCAGGCGGCATGGAGGGACTGAGGCAGCCAGAGAAAGAGTTCGACAGCTTCTGCAGGAGCTTGGACTAGACCATGTTGCTGCAGTGAGAATTGGCAGCGAGTCTAGAAGAGGAATTTCCGGGGGGGAGAAGCGTAGAGTATCAATTGGAGTTGATTTAGTTCATGATCCTGCGGTTCTTTTGATTGACGAACCAACATCAGGGTCTGACTCTGCTTCAGCTCTCCATGTTTTGACTATGCTTAAATCTACGGCTAAGAACCAAGGTAAAACAATCTTGCTGAGCATCCATCAACCTGGTTTTCGAATTCTAGAGTTATTTGATAGGGTCATTCTGTTATCTGGTGGCCTTGTTGTTCATAATGGACCCCTGGATTGCCTGGAGGAAAGGCCCAAATCCACTGGCCATTGCATTCCTCAGCATGTCAATGTGCTTGAATACGCAATTGATGTTTCACAAAGCCTGTGTATGGAAGAAAGTGATGCAGAAATTTGTGAAGCAGAACAGGATAGCACGGATCTTGTGATCAACAATTACATTTCGTCCGACATTCAAACAAAGCACATCTCTTACTGCAATTCTTCGTGCGAGGAAGTACTAATACTTATCCAGAGATTCTCCAAAACATCTTCAGAACCAAAGATCTTTACGGTGCAAGGATGATTGAAGCTTTACTCGCAGGAATCCAATTAGGGACGATATTCATGGACACATACAATAATTCAAAGAGACCAGACGTCCAAACTCAAATTGGATTCATGGGGTTCTGACCTTCTTGTTGTCATCCACCACAGAAGCTCTACCAATTTTCTTGCAAGAGAGGGTAATTCTAATGAGGGAGACCTCAAGGGGAGCCTATAGAGTATCTTCATATGTTATAGCAAACACCATAGCGTTTCTTGCCTTCCTATTGCTACTGGCTCTTCTCTTTACTATCCCGGTTTACTGGCAAGTTGGATTGAGAAGCGATATTGATGGATTTCTTTACTTCTCTCTGGTGGCTTGGATGGTTGTCTCGATGGCAAATTCTTTTGTAGCATGCTTTAGCGCTCTAGTACCTAATTTCATCTCAGGAATGTCTTCGACTGCAGGCATTATGGGGGCATTTTTCCTTTTCTCTGGGTACTTTATATCCCAAAAAGAAACACCCAAATATTGGCTATTCATGCACTACTTGAGCTTGATGAAGTATCCTCTTGAAAGTCTTTTGCTAAATGAGCTTGGAGGAGACAAGGGGCGAAGGAAGTGTGTAGACGGTGTTCAGGGAGGCTGCTCCATGTATGGTGATGCATTTTTACGAAGGCTAGGCATAGAAGAGTCACAAAAATGGAGTAACTTAATTGTGATGTTGGTTTTCATTGTGGGGTACAGAATTCTCTGTTTTCTGATTCTATGGTATAGATCTTACAGGAGCAGAATTAATTAGAATAAAATATCAATTGCTGATAAATTTTTAATTTGTATTTGTATAACTACTGTAAAAATCTTCTTTGCTGATTACTTGTTTCTTCATGTCCTGCACTCTTGTCAAGCTCAAAGTTTTAGTAGCGGTATTGTAACAAGTATTGCAAAATTGATCGTAATATTTGCTTTGCTGCAAGCTTTAGAACTAAAATCATTGAGTCGTATGAGAGCTATTAAGAAGCAAGAAAGAAAGTGGCAGAATAAGTTGAACAGCCAAATTGAGGTTTGTGCCTTTATAGCGCAGCTCTTTGAGAGGAGATCTCTCAAGTGGAGGAATGGACTAGAAATCTCTGTGAGCCATAATACTGCCATCATCTCTGATCCACCCTACATCATTAAAGATGATAGGACATTATAAGTTGGGATTGCTAATGAAGAACTTGCCTAACCAAATTGAAGAGCAAGCGGCCCAAAATTCATACCCTCTGGTAAACAAGGCCTGCCTCAATTCCCACAATATTTCTGGTTACATGATGAATTGTGGTATCAACGTTGACTTTCTCATCGAATTGAAAACATACTATGTCAAATATGAGATATGCAACTGTCACTGTTAGTGTTTGCAGCTGCAGCTTTTTGAAAGAAATTCATCAAAGGAAAGTCACTCCTCTATTTCTCCAGCTTTTGCAGGCTTATATGATCAAATTAATCAAGGAAAGAATGCTAGTGGTGATAAAACCTTGAAAAGGGCAGCCCAAATACCTGCTGGGGAGAAGACTTTGAGGCCAATGGAGAAACCGGGCTGCTCCAATCTTGTACAGTGAAGAAAGTTAATATTACTGCTGCGATTGGATGGATTGAAGCAAACAGGCGAATGCTGAGATCGAGTGAACGTTTTAAGAGACATCCTTCTTGTTGATGAGAATAACATTGTCCATGAGATTACACCAAATGCAAGTAACTTAATGATAGCCATGTTGGTAGGATAATCTTCCATTCTGCTGCTAATGAACCTAGCAAGAATTTACACAGCTGTATGGCTTTATAGACAATCAATCTCGAGCACGAATTTCCGTTCTATATTGCATGTTTCACCAAAAATATATTCAATGCTAATAACCTTCCTATGATTTTATTAAAAACGGATGGAAATCATCTTCAGTTATGGCAATTGATGCATGTAATGAAAGGTATAATACCTGCTTAATCTCCCTGTTATTTTTCATAAATATCCACTTAATCTCCTATAATTTTTCATTTATTCACTTAATCTCCCTATAATTTTTGGGAAAATGACCTATTTCATCCCTTGCATTTCACAAAAATATTCTTTTCGTCCCTCACTTTTAAAACGAAGCAATTTGGTCCTTGAAATTTAAAAATTAAACCTATTACATCCCTGAACCTAATTGTCAATTTGAATCAAACCATCCAATAACCCAGTAATAAATTTCGGAGATAGAATTGATAGATCATATTCACATGACATTTATTGAACCAAAAAAAATAAAAAGTATAACATAAAAGGTCATTCTTTGTCTTGGAATAATAGGATTTCTTTTTTGGGTAAATATTTTCATGTACCGTTAGTATATACGCTTATGAGTCTACATGTATATTATAAATACAAAATTTGGTGTTTAAATTTAAATTGAAATGATATGGCAGGTACATATACCCATCAGTGTATACAATGACAATGTAGGAAAGATTAATTCTTCTTTTTTATGTTATAATTTTTTATTTTTTATTTTTGATTTCATTAAATTTCACGTGAATATCAAGTTGAGTTAGTCAAGTGATCTACCAATTATACCTCCAAAATTTGTAATTAGGTTGATAGATGGTTTGATTCATATTGAAAATTGGGTTCAGGGATGTAATAATTTCAGTTTTTAAATGTCAAGGATGAAATTGCTTCGTTTTAAAAGTGAGGGACGAAAAGAATAATTTTGTGAAATGTGAGGGATGAAACCGGTCATTTTCCCATAATTTTTTTGCAAAGTGGTCATCATTTAGCACTTAAATAAGGATGATTTGTTGATGATATGGAGCCTACGCCTTCAACTCCTTCTTCCCGGGCAGATGATGTTCTTTGATTCTCAATCTCAGTAAATTAAATCAAGATGTGTAGTTTGGAATGGAAGGATTAATTGTAATCAAAATTCTATACTTTCATGGGAAAGGAGTTGAGATCTAAGTAGAATGTCCACCAATTCCTTTCGAGGAAATGGTTCCTCTGCAATTGCCAACATCTAGCGATGAGCAGTAAAGACTACCAAAAGGGAAAAAAAAAACCATATTGTATTTGAATTGAAGGGTTGGGAGGAAATTGCAGCATCCTCAGCTCCAGTTTTGAATTTAGACTCAGTTCAGAAGATCTCGAGATAGTCCCAGAATATTTTGGAGATCACCATTAATTAAATACTAAATGTATGAATGCGCATGCTTGTATGTGTGTTATTGCAGTTTTCTTCAGTTGCGCCCTGCACAAAATATTATTATTTCACGAAACTAGAAAAATTGAATTTTAGTATTGGAAGATACCAAACCTATATTAATTTGGGATCCATTCTCAAATTGAAATCCTTCAATCCACATGCTGACTTAAAGGAGTTTTTTTTTTTTTTTTGGAAAGCAGAAGAAATTGCTGAAATTTGTTTCTTAACCCATTAATTCCATTTCCCTCAGTATTTTTTCGTTCGAGATTTCCCTTCTTCTTCTCCTTCTTCTTTTTGTTAAAAAAATTACTCTTCATACTGTATATACTTTTGGAGGGTGAAACAGGAACACAATTACTGGGATCCTTGACCACTCTTGTGGAAGCCTGTAGGATGTAATCATCAACGTTTAATAAAATTGAAGTTTGAAATTTAAATTCTGAAGTCCTAAAAATAAAGGGAAAATCGTTCAAAACGTCCCTCACATTTTGTAAAATGACTTTTTTCGTCCCTCACTTTTAAAAGTGTAATTTTAAATCCCTTACAAATTCATATTGGTCAAATTTGGTCCCTACATAGGTTTCCGACTAATTTTTTGTCGGAATTCATCACGTGCCTTGCATGTGATTATTTTTTAGGGGTAAAATTGTTAAATCAAAATTTACATAATCCATCTATAATCCCTTACATTTCACAAAATAAAATTTTCATCCCTCACATTTCACAAAATGAATTTTTTCATCTCTCATTGACCATGTACACAAATAATTTTTTTTAAATTCATGTATATATCTATTTGATTTCACCTGAACAATATGAATAGTATGTAATATATTTCTATTTTATTTCATTTAAACAGACTAATTGTAGTTGTGCATATGCTATTCAATAGATATATACATTAGTTTAAATCTAATAATTTTTTTTAAACCCATATATTTATATTTGATTTCATCATGTAAATTTATTTAATATTTGTAACCTTTTCTATTTTGGTAATAATTCATTTATTAAGTTGTATAATAAGACCATCTAATTAATCAATGTTAATTCAAATTTTATAGCCATGCTAACAAATTGCAATTTAAATCTGAAATTTTTACTCGCTACCTTTATGACTAATAGTTGAATTTCTTACTTTATGATTATCTTAAAATTTAAAAATGTCAATCACTTACTTCATTTGGTCATACTTTTTTTTGTTTATTTTTTCTATCCAAATTTAATTCGGTATAAATGCTTAATAATGTTTAGAATTAAATATCTTCTTTGTTTTCAATTTTTGAGTAAAAGGAATGAACATTAGTAAAAAACTAACAAATTTTTTTAAACCCCTGTATATATCTATTTTAATTTCACTTCAACAGTATGTTCAGATGAAATGTTCAGGTGAAATTAAATAGAGAATACTATTTATATTGTTCAGGTGAAATCAAATAGATATATATTAATTTTAAAAAAAGTTATTTGTACATATGATCAATAAGGGATGAAAAAATTTATTTTTTAAAATATGAGGGACGAAGTAATTCATTTTGTGAAATGTAAGGGACTATGGATCGGATTATGTAAACTTTGATTTGACAATTTTGCCCTTAAAAAATGATTACAAGCAAGGCACATGGTGGATTTCGATTAAAAACTAGTCGGAAACCTAGATAGGGACCAAATTTAACCAATGTGAATTTGTAAGGGATGTAAAAATATACTTTTAAAAGTGAGGGACGCAAAAAGTCATTTTGTAAAATGTGAGGGATGTTTTGAACGATTTTCCCAAAAATAAATGTTAAAAGTATCAAATTGCCGAATTGATAAAATTATGTCTGTTTGATAAGTAACTGAATACAAGCACAAGTATAGGAATATCACACAGATATGATAATTTTATTCTTTTTCAAAAATTACCTTTATTTGTGTATTGCAAAGAATGAAAATTGTGTGTGAGTGAGAGATTTTTTTTCCAAGATATTTGTGATACATATAAGTATTCTATTGTACAAGACATTTTTTTTTAAAATTTTTTCCAGCAGAGGAGGGGTAGAATTTAAGAAACAGGAGAGAGGATAAGGGAATTTGAATCCAGAACCTCTAATACTTGGAACCTCAACCTTAACCATTAGACTAATGCCTCGTTGGCCCGTAGTAAACAATGACTACGTCTCAATTACTCCGAGGAGTAAAGCTTATGCGTTGGGGTTACAGAAATTTGGCTAAAGAAGAGATTGACTTGGGGAGTTAATAATTATATATATATATATATACTAATTAATAGCTTGCTCATATTAGTCACTATAAAAAGAAACAAAATCTCCGACTTATTTAGTTTTGTGTTAACAATTTTTCACTGGGACTGTCAGTTAAACTCATACGCAAAAACCAGAGAAAATGTAATGAGAAAGATCAACGAATAATAAGGACATAAGAATGCTTCCTAAGGCTACGTCTTTGGGTTGGAGAAGAAGCCTAATTTACTTAATTGGATTGACAAAAAGTTCACAACAAGAATGGTTCAATGGCTGGGAACGTTTTATTCTATAAGTAGAAAGGAAAAAACAAAAAATCCAAATTGGCCTTAAGTTGTTTATATTATAATTCAAATTTGATTTTTATGAAAAAAATTCCCTAATAAGTTTTGAACACGCACACTCAGTAAATGAGTTTTTTTTTTTGTAAAAACGCATTTACTTAGTGTGTTATTTATTTAATAAATAAATGCCTAAACAAATAAAACAATTACATTTTTTTAAAAAAAATACTAGGCTAATGGGAATATCTTTTAAAAAACCCACTATTTGGGATTTGCTCTAGAATTTACATAATTCAAACGCTGAAAAGTTGACCAGGCTGATTGTGATTTGCTCTAGCTAACATATATATATATATATATATATATATATATATATATGGTTATTGTGGCGGTCAGCAACACTGGGGCAGCCGCCTGAGAGGTGGAACATAACATTTGTAACTTGCTTCCCCATCTACGGCTGGCTGGCTGGCTTGAAGGCATGCCTTTGGAAGACAGTTTGTATATAACCATTCTTACGATCTTGTATACCCAGAAAGCACTGACTAGTTGTAGTCCAAGAGCCACTGCCTGAATATATATACAAGGAAAATGTAAATACAAGATACCCCAACAAAAAAAAAAAAAAAAGAGCCAGAATATTAATTAATTGAGAAAGTGCTACTTCAGCTTGTTTTTCTTTATAACAATGGAGCAAATAGTTGAATTTAAGGACATAGTAATCATGCCTTTCTTTGATTTAGTTGTTGTTAAATCATGTAACTTACCTTCATGAGCAGCGGACTATCAGAAAAGAGAAATGCATACGTGAGATATGGTCCAACTATCATCCTTGCAGCTGTGAATATGATTGCAAACAAAATCTGCAACAAATATAACACCAGCATGTTAGGAAGCTTCACCATAGTTTTCTAATTTCTATTATTGATGTTGTCCTATTTTTTATACTACTTTTTTTTTTTTGCCGGACATGATAGATTCTAATCTATATCTACTCCTACTCTATATTAGGAGGAGGGGGGATGCAAAGGGGTCAAGAGGGAATTCGGGGAAATTGAACCATCATCGATCCAGACGGGTACATACGCACATGTTGGCAAAATTTTTTCAGAAAATCCTGAATTTAGAATGTAGGCCAAGGGATTTGATCTCTTGACCTACACCCAAGTAGAGCCTTAAGGCTCCTTTTTGCCCATTATCGAAGTGGGAAGCAAATGATCAATATTGACAGATTTTGTAGATTTTTTAAATGGAAATATATATCATGAAGTTGAGTGTAGGGTTTTGAATGAACTAACATCAATGGCCAAATTTAGGTCTGTGTCTCTGTACCCCAGTTCTTTAAGGAGGTCTCTTAAGTGGAGGAATGGACCAGAAATTTCTCCAAGCCATAATGCCGCCACCATTTCTGATCCATACTACATATATAGAAAAGAAAAATATGGACAAGGAACTTATATCACTGCCAAAAATAAAATTTCAGAATTCAGAGAAAATCAAATAGGAAAAGTAGAATTATTTATATACCCTTTCAGAGGCAAGGCCTGCCCAAATTCCAAGAATGCGGACTAAATGATGAAATATGGTATCCAGATTAATGTTGTCGCTGAATTGGCAACATGCTAAGTCAAAAATGAGATAAGCACCACTGATTGCTAATGTTTGGATCTGCAGCAATTTGAAATAAACAACATTCTTCTTCAAAGAGAAAGTATCAAATTTTGTAAATTTAAACACCACAACAGAAGTTGGAAAAACACAAAAAAAAAAAAAGAAGAAAAAGAAGAAGAAGAAGATATCTGTAACTCGTTCGAAGTACCTGCATGGGAGAAGACTTTGAGGCCAATGGAAAAATTGGGCAACTCCAATCTTGAATGGAGAGAGAAGCCAATGTTACTGCTATAATTGCATGGATTGAAGAAACCACACGTAGGCTAAAATCAAATGAACGTTCTTGAAAGATCCTTTTTGTTAATAAGAATAATATTGTCCAGAAGAATACACCTGCTACAATCAACCCTACTATGTAATCTTCCATGCTGTTGCTAATCGCAGAAGAATTTGGCCATCTCAGATGGATGAGACAAAGAAGGAATGAATATTTTACAACATCAAAGATTTGGTGAAACTAAAATGCAATGAAACTTTTTGGGTAGTATATAATGCAGAGTTAATGCTTTTTTTTTTTTTTTTAATAATAAAGGAGTTGATTAAGGCTAATTCATTGTTGAAAGAATTATGATCATCAGCAATTTTGAACCAATAGCTGGTCCGTCTCTTTAAACAAGGTATTGGTCAATTTGTAACGGTCTTCATTATTTTTAGAAACTACTAGTTTTTATGACTTTGCATCGATCAAATTGTTATAAAATTTAGATAACTATTCAAATTGAGTAACATATATGTTATATATCACCAATTTTCTTGAAGATATTGAATTATATATTAAGTGCAAAAGGAGAAACAATTGGGGATTAATTTGACTATACCCCTTATTTCACATATAAAAAATATACATTTTGCCTAGAAAGGTGTTTTGGTCACAAGAAAGTAAGTATGACACTACTTGTTTTTGTTATTACTAATTCTGTTAATTTGGGGAGGAGGCAAATTAAGTGTACTTATTCAAAAATTGAAGCTAATAAAGTGTAATGACCCTTTATATTTAGGGGGCAATGCGTGATTATCCCAAAAAGAAAAAAATTATAGTCGTAGTCCTCACTAATTCCTTCAATTTCCGAGTTCCTAATATAACCCGCATATTGTTTAGGTTATGTCTCTAATCAACGCATCCAAATGCTCTGTTATACCATCTCAAACCACAAAAAAAAAAAACACTTTTCAAAATAGAGTAAATCTTAGATACACTGATAGTGCACACACTATCACTGTTGGATTCAAATTTTACATTGTTGTCATTCATCTAACACTGACTGTGTATATACTGTCAGTATAGAAAAAATTAATCCTTCAAGATAATCATTTTAAACGACACCATGCCGTCTAATTTATAACAGAATAAGCAAACAACTTCTGTTGGGTAGCGAAGATGATTTGAATAAAATGGTTAGTGTCTGATTTTTCAACACTATGATGCATTAGCATATATTGCATCAAGACTGGATTGCCTAATATTTCCTATGATGCATTAGTAATTTTGCTTCGACTATAATGGCAGAAGATGATAACATGGAGGACGAATTTGAATTTCTTTTCATATTCATTTCTTCACACATTGGAAGACCTGCAAAACTTTGATGTTATCAACGTTCTTTTGTTCTGCCATATCATATGGGAGGTTCTAACTGTTGTAATTATTCCTCTGCCAGAAGAAGAAAAGAAAAGAAGAAAAAGAACACTTGAAAGAATGAGAAGGCTGTCAAGCTAATTCCTCGGTTAATCAAACGAGTTCCAAACGCTCATATCTATTTACGTTCTAATTTTGGGGAGTTATAGTTTTGCTCCTCAATATTCAGGCACTAAACTTAAGTGGTCTCTAGCTAAAAATTTCAACGAAAAGCATCATTTAGCATATATATAAATTATGTTCCAATTTCAACCAAGATAGAAAAATTAACAAAATTTGGTTTTCGATGTTTCTAACTTCAACCAATTAATAAGAGGTGATTGACGCAGAAAGTGTGAGGCTAAGACTCTGTCTCTGTGGAGATTAATCAGAGCAATAATCCATTGTTAAGTGAAACTTACATGTTTTTCTCTTCAATGTTAATATTAACCACAACGTTAGTCATCAAACTTTTGAAAATTGAGAGGAACTTTTGTTGCAAAGAGAAATTGATTCCTACAAACTTATAATCGTAGTTCTTTTATTTATTATTTGAATTGATGTCCACATGACTTTCACGATACATAGTTGGATAACAAATAGTCCGTCGATTGTTATTTTTCTATTCAAATTAAAAATAGTGGGAATTCAGTTGTTAAAGTCACGTATATATTTTTTTGTTGCATTGGCCACTTATACAGATACTTAGCAATAACTACAAAAGTAGACATTCACCAAAAATCATTTTTTAGGCAAAATTAGAACAAATATTTTCATGGGATTTCAGACTATTATAAAGTAGTGTGCACCATCTATTTCATTTTTTTTTGGGTTTTGGTGGGGGCATATTCATATTCATTTTTGTTCGGTGGGCACCAAGTATGATTACCCCGTAGGGCTGTAAATAGGGCTCCAAACGAGCCAAATCCGAGTCGAGTTTTGAGCTAATCGAGCCGAGTCTCGACTAATTTTACCAAACTCGAGCTCGACGAGCCGGCAATTTTCAAGTTCGAACTCGACTCGAATCAAGTCGAGCCGAGCTCGAGCTCGACTCGAAAAAAATAAAAAATAATTATTTTATTTCGGCAATTTTCAAGCTCGAGCTCGAAAAAAATAAAAAATAATTATTTTATAAAAAAATAAATAAAATAATATTTTTTTCTTAATAAATAATAAAATATTAAGGATATATACGTAATTTTACTATGAAAATAAAAAATAAAAAATAAAAATATAATATACGTAATTTTATTATTAAATAAAAAATATATATATATATATATATATACTCAAGCTCGCGAGCCGGCTCGCGAGCTAACGATTTTAATATTCTGAGCTCGAGTTCGAGCTCGAGTTTGACTCGAGCCGGCTTGAGCTCGACTCGAGCTTAACTCGAGCTGCTCGCGAGCGGCTCGATTCGTTTGCAGCCCTAGCTGCAAATAAACCGAGCCGCTCGCGAGTTCGAACTGGCTCGAGTCGAAATCGAGTTCAAAATATTAAACTCGGCTCACGAGCTCGAGTATATATATAAATATATTTTTTTTATTTTTTATTTTAAGTATATATATATATTTTTTAAGTATATATATATTTTTTATTTTTTTATTTTAATAGTAAAATTACATATATATCCTTAGTATTTTATTATTTATTAAGAAAAAAATATTATTTTATTTATTTTTTAAAAAATAAAAATAATTATTTTTTATTTTTTTCGACTCAAGCTCGCTCGAATCGAGTTGAGCTCGAGCTCGAACTTGAAATTGTCGGTTCGTCGAGCTCGAACTTACTAAAATTATATCAAGATTCGACTCGATTAGACCAAAACTCGACTCGACTCGACTCGTTTGCAACCCTTACTCCTAATTTAGGGGAGGGAGAGTGTGATTATCCCAAAAATAGGAAAAGGACTAATTGGGTGAAGAAAGAAGATAAGGGGCAAATTATGATGGTGGAAACATTTGAAGGACTAAATGAACTATTTTACGGGAATGCAAGTTATGCAACAGCAACACCGATCTGTTTCCCGAATCATTTTCCCAATCCCCAAATTTATTCCCCAAATTAAACACGGCGGACGGCTGAGCGGAGCTGAGCGGAGCTGAGCTGAGCTAGGGTTTCACCACACCTCATCACCACCACCACCACCACCACCGATCAGGTTTACCATTATTTTTCACACACAGTCACACACAACAGAGTCTGGTTATATTGGTTGAAACGAATGAGTCCATACTAAACAGCGTGGTGCGGTTTTTTTTTCAGGAGAAAAATGGGGGATCCCTATTGGAATAGGCAAAGTGGGATGCAACCACCAGCAGCCGGAGGAGGAATGCTTAAACGTCACCGTTCCGATTACGGTATATTTTTTACTTGAAATTCGGTAAAATTTTCTCTTTGAATTTGAAATTTCAAGCGTAAATATGAAGAAAACCATAATAAAGAATAGTATCTAATTTTTTAAAAAGTTCTGTTGTTATAGTTTCAGTCATGTTTTATCGTTGTTAATTGCTGTAAAATGTCTAAGGAAAATAAAAATAGGTATAGAACAGAAACTCTAATTAGTGTTTGAATACTCTGTTGCTTTCAGGCCACCAAAATTTTTTAAAAAAATGTAAATTGCAGTTTGGGAGAATTATTCGTAGTCTTTTTAGGGAAATTGGGTCGTGGGGGTGTACTGCAAGGATCCTGAACATGTGAATCAAATTGTTTTATGGATATTTACATTTGTACAACTGAAAAGAAAAACTTTGTTTTTTCTTAAATGTACTTCATGAGGCCTTTTCGCTGGAAGAAACAAATATTGGGCAAGTATACTGGTCTTAGTTGTGACTTCATTTTGGTGGACTGGAAGACTTAAAATGACAAAGGTGTTTTTGATGGGGCTGTCAGAATTTAGCTAAGCTCTTTTGAATTTTGGAGGCAGTTTAGAATGTTAAGATTTAATTTATGATTGAATTGCTGCTTGATTTCCTTTTGATGCTATATTGGTATTTGAAGGTCAGACTGAGAGGATCTTTGGGGTGAAAACTTTTACAATAAAAATGTGTTTTTTGCTTGAGTTCGAAATATGCCATCTTTGCTAAAGCAATAGACTATATAGCTTTTTCTCAGCTCAATCCACTTGACTTGTCCATTTGCTTAGTTTTACAGAAACCACTCAATTGGAATTAAGTCAATCTTAATTTGTGGTTTTTCTCTGGCAGAATTCAATTTTGATGTCTGGCAAGCTAATAAGTCATTAACCTTTTCTATTGTAAATAAACCATGGCATATTGTTACTACTATTTAACCTTTTCACTTGTCAATGAATGAAATCCCAACTATTGGAGACTTTCTGATTGTTATTTATCATATGGAATGTGGGATTCCTTATGACCTCTGATGCATGGTATCAATTAATTGTTGATCATACTTTGCACTCATCTCCATTTCTCACCTTACAGTAAACTATCTTATTTTCTTTCAACTATGTAACCTCTTTGATGAACTTCGTTTTCAATTTCTAGCCATTCATCATCAGTTTTTTTTCGGGTGTCACTTTGGGTTCAAAATGTTTACATTTTGGTCATAAATGGTTGGTATCAGCTATTTTTCTTTTAGTTTGTTCTGTAGACAAATATGCGGATTATACTTGCGTGTTTGTATCTCTTCATCTCCATCTCTCTTTACTTTGTTTTTATTGTTATTTTTCTTGAGTGAATGGGAGAGGATGAATTTTGTGCATGACGCTTCTGTCTCTGATTGAATAGAAAGTGCATTGGCAAATTTATATTTCTCAACAAATGCAGATGTTCCGCCATCTCGGATGACATTAGGACATGAGATGCATAACTATTTAGCTCCTGATGATGACCGAGGTGGACCTCGAATAGTAAAGGATACAAAAACCCTTGGATCAGCATATGACCGATATCTACAGAATTCGGTATTATTCAAACCTTGAAGGAAGATTTTCTTTTTTCTCATTATGCTTTTCACCTGCTGAAACATGCAAACTTTATTTTCTATAGCAACTTTCTCTTAATTCTGGAGAAGGTAATAACTATGGTGGAGCAGCTTTGAGAGCAGTTGGTAGTGGTATGCCTACACTTCCAATACGTGACCCTGTTTCATCTGGTCGTCCTGGGACTGGTGGTCCTGAACTCGCACCAAGCAGCAGAAGGGTGGGGTATAGTGGTCAACTCCCTGTGGAGGAAATACCCAGGACTCGTGAAACTCTTCCTCTTCCTCCAGATGCTTCAAGCACATTGTATATTGAAGGACTTCCTCCTGACAGCACGAAACGAGAAGTAGCTCGTATCCTGTTGGATTCTATATTTTGAAACAAACTCTATTCTTGTTTATTATGCATATTTTAATTACTATACTTGTTCTTGTTATCTGCATTGGCCAATGTGTTACTTAACGTTGCCTGTAGATATTTTCCGTCCTTTTGTAGGTTATAAAGAAGTAAGACTTGTTACCAAGGAATCCAAACATGTATGTCGGTACTTATACTTTGTTAACCTTGTTTGCTTTTAACCATAGTTAAGCTATCCTTTTTCTTTTCAATAGCAACTCATTTGACAATGATATTACTTGCCTTTGTAGCGCGGTGGAGATCCTCTAATTCTGTGTTTTGTTGATTTTGCTGACCCTGCATGTGCTGCTACTGCATTGAGTGCCCTGCAAGGTAATCTTTTCTCTGTTGACATGGTCATAGTTTTTAGCAGTTTATAAATCGTCTATATCTGGTGATTGAAGTTCTTATAGTGGTCAGAGTCTTTTTGTCCATGCCAGGACAAATAAAAGGTCTTTTCTTCTCTCTAACATTTTGATTTGTTTTTAGATGTAATTAGTGGATTTTGTATTTGGGTGGATAAGAATGTTCTTGTACAGGATCTAGTTGTACTATAGTAGTGTTCTATTCTTATCCTGCTGTAAAATTCTTGAGGTGGTTGAATTCTTGAGGTGGTTGAATTACCAGGTTATAAGATGGATGAACATGACCCAGACTCTTCCTACTTGCGGCTGCAATTCTCAAGGTTCCCAGGTCCAAGGTCTGGCCCTGGATTTCGTGGGAAGAGATAGAAAAGCTTCAGGCCGCTGATACCTGACTCAATGCACTCATTAAACAATGTAGTACTTTTATGTGATACTCGATTTCATGTAGTTGATCCTGAACTTAGTTGATACTCGACACACCTGCGCAGATTTGTTTCCCCTCTCCTCTTTGTGGTGGGAGTGGAAGAGGCAGGAGAGAGATTTGCAATAGTTTTAGCTTATTTGGAGCAATTAAACTTGTTGCACAGAGGGCTGAAGGTGCATCTTTTATCAATTGCAGCTGGTGTTTGTATGTTGTATCAATTATCTGTTCTTCGCAACCCTTTTTGTGCATTGGGTGCATTTCAGGTTTTAGGTTTAGAATGATCTCAATTAGTTGGTTTTCTGTCATTGCTTCTTGCTTCAAAGATTCTTCCTCTGGCGTCTTTCCGCAAAAAGTAAGACGCAATGGTGGGCTGGGTTTCACTTATATGCCCGTCCTGCTACTATGTTCTCTTGTGAATATGTCATAGACTCAAGTATAAGCAGGAAATATTAGCAAGAATGGAATGGAAGTATTAGGCCCAGATCATCAGATAGTGAGCTGGTGATCAATCCTCCCTTCACGTATAATACGGTGGAGCTTTGGACTGCCTAAATTAAGTCTAAAACAGTTGAAGAGTGCAGGTGGTTTCAGAGGGATACTAGGTCAACATTGCAGGTATGATGCTAGAGATTTGCTGTTTGCTCTATAGAAAAAACGTGCAAATCTTTTGAGGATGGTTTTGCTTGCACGCAGATGAATTCCACTATTGTAAAATCTACTCTTCTGGTCAAATCTTGGTAATCAAATTTTTGGCTAATTAGGATCTGCCTATTCGAAGATCTGCAGTTGGTTTCTTAAATTAGGTTCTCAAGTTTTGGCACTATAATTTAAACAAAAAAAAAAAGAGCAATAAAATGGCGTTATGGTACTCTGGGTTCCGCTATCCAAATACCTCCGAATAGATGGGTGGCATGCAGAGTTTTCTCAAGAAACATGGAGCCAGGAAAAATAAAAAAAAAATACATTCTATATAAAGCTTGGCAAATGGACATGAAAGATATAATCCGGGAAAAAAAAAAAGTCCCCCTTGGTTGAAATTTAAGAGAAGGGCAAAGACCAAGGAGAGATAATCTGCCAAATCTGAAAGCAAGAAAGTAACAATCTGAACATCTGAAGCAATAGCTTGAAATTTAAGAAATGGCTTCAATTTGGATGAAACAAATCAGGCTCACATCACATGTTTAATTTTTAAGGGTAAAAATGACAAGCCACCTCATTCTTAACCAGAAATGTGAGGAACTAACAGCACAAAACTGCACCAACTACATTAGCTTTTCAACCTTGAGCACTTACACCGGACTTGGCTTCAAGCACCTAGCAATCAAAACCAAGTTCCACTTTCTAAATTGGGAGCTTTTTAATTCAAGATTTTCTATTTATAATTCCTTTACACTTACCATCCAACTCAACCCTTCCCCCCAACACTCCCACTAATATGTTAAAAGTCATGAAAGTACAAACTTTGATGTATTCAAAATCTCACAAATGGACTAAACGTTAACAGAATTCGACTTATATTTGTAATCATGGTCAAAGTGATGAATTGTATTATGTACTTGGCTCTCATACAAAAAAGCTAATATCAAATCACCTATAGGCACATATATATGCCTCCTCTGACAAATCATTGGGGCAGACACATTTATTTTTAAAAATCTACTACTTAGAACGTACACCTAATTTTTTTTTTTTTTCCCTCAGTGAGTGTACATCTAAGGTAGAAACAATTTCTGAGGCGGAACATTTTTTTTTTTTTTTGGTGAAATCTTTATACCTACAGTTAAAGTTTCGCTTTGGCCAGTGAGGCACGTGGCACTACTGGATTACATGTAATCCCACCCCTGGAATCGAAAAGCCAAAGGTTTCTGTAGGACTTAACATATCCTATTCTTGGTCAACTTGGTCGTGGAAAGCTGAAACATACTGACTCGTGATAGTGATTGGAATCGAATTCATCTAAATTTTTTCTAAAAACAAATAGAAAAAAAAAAGACTTGGTAAGGCTAAATCATCTAGTGTTGCTTCCCTGGCCAAATTCGTCAAGATTCAGTTTGGAAGACTTGATATCCAGACATGCGAGTTGGGATTTGCAAATAAATTACTATGGTGAAGAGGAATGGTTGAAGCCCTTCTTCTTCATCTTCTCCATCTGTCACCATCGCCAAGATTTGTTAAAATTTGCTTCTATCTCTTTTTCAAATGGAAGTCGGTAATATTTCTTCATCAAAGCATCTTCAGGAGTTGAATGTCATTTACAAATAAATATCTTATGTTATTTGTAAACTACTGAACACGAAACTTATAGTTCCTTCAACTGAAGATTCAACCTAACCTTAAAAATCTCTACCCCCTTTGTGATAACAAATCCAAGAGCCTTTATGTTTCACAGTATAGATAGTAGCACCTATGGCTTTTTTTTTTTTTTTTTCCTTTTTGTCTCCTGTTATTTTACGTTATTAATAATGTGACTTCAGAAGCAACTCATTTGATTTTTCTCAACACCTGTTAGAATACTCCGAAATGGATGTGCTAAAGGAGTATTCAGCGATGTCGATAACCTAGCAGAAGAAAAATGGTTTAGGTGCTGACGAATGTCTAAAACACTTGAAAGAGGGAGCCCTCAAAGTCAACGGCCGGCCTGTTGCATATACAGTCTCGATAGCAGCCATGAATACAGTAAGAAAAATAACTGCAAAGATCAAAGTAAGAAAAATAAGACAAACTTTGGGAAAGGGATAAAAGTTTTGAAGCAAAAGATACTGGAAGCAAAAAAGGGGAAGTATGAGGAGAACAAGGGGGTCATTGCTGAGTTGAAGTTGAAGCTAAGTCAGGCTTACAAACAGGAGGAGATATATTGGGCACAAAAGGCAAGATGCAGATGGCTGAGAGAGGGAGATAAAAATACAGCTTTTTTCCATGAAGGGGTGAGCACTAGGAGGCAAAGGAATAGAATATTAGGCCTGCAAAAGGAAGATGGGAAATGGTGTGAGACAGAACAGGAGATAGAGGAGGAAATATGCAATTTTTACAAGGCAATGTACACATCTTCTAAGCAGGATGACTTTGAAGCAGTTACTGAAGGAGTCCCTTGTACAGTCACAATGGAGATGACTGAAATGCTGATTAAACCAGTGGATGAAAAGGAAGTGAAGGCTGCATTATTCTCTATGCACCCAGATAAAGATCCAGGTCCTGATGGTATGTCCCCTTTCTTCTTCCAAAGATACTGGAATACTTGCAAAAATGACATTGTGATGGCTACTCAAAGTTTTCTTTCTGGGGGTTATTTACTAAAAGCTTTGAATGAAACAATAGTGACCCTGATTCTTAAGGTAGAAGCTCCCATAAACCTGTCCCAGTATAGGCCTATATCTTTATGTAACGTCATCTAAAGAGTCATTGCAAAGGTGCTGGCAAACAGACTAAAAAGAGTCATCCCAAAATGCATTAGTTATGCCCAATCTGCTTTTGTCCCTGGTAGGCACATCCTTGATAATGTTATCTTAGCATAGGAACTTCTGCATTTTATGAAAAATAAGAGAACAGGCAGAAATGGTTTTATGACCCTAAAACTTGATCTATCAAAGGCCTATGACCGAGTAGAATGGCAGTTCTTAGGGAGGATGATGATGAAGATGGGTTTCTGTCCCACTTGGGTAAAATGGATCCTTAACTGTGTCACCACAGCATCTTATTCCTTTAATGTGAACGGCCAAAAGATGGGATATGTAAAACCATCCAGGGGGCATTAGACAAGGGGATCCCCTTTCCTCTTATTTGTTTCTTATTTGTGCTGAGGGGCTGTCCAACTTGATGAACCAAAGACTCAACAACAAAGCTCTAACAGGAGTCAAAGTGGAGAAGGATTGTCCAAAACTGTCTCATTTATTATTTGCTGATGACTCTCTATTTTGCTATAAAGCTAGCAGACAGGAAGCTAAACAAATGAAAGGGATGTTTGCTGCTTACGAAAGAGCTTCAGGCCAGGCCATCAACTATGAGAAGTCTGCAGTTTTCTTTAGTGCAAACACAAACAAAGAGCTGAGAAAGGACATATGTGCTGAGCTGGGAAATATGAAGGAGGCTGCAAGTGGAAAATACCTAGGACTACCTATGCTGATAGGTAGATCAAAGCAACAGGTATTCGGCTATATTAAGCACAAGGTGCAAGGCAAGCTACAAGGGCGGAAAAGGAACTTGTTAAGTCACGCAGGAAAGGAGATTCTGATCAAGTCTGTGGCAATGGCACTTCCCACGTATACCATGTCATGTTTCAAGCTTCCAAAAGTGCTGTGTAAGGATATAAGTAAGATGATAGCTACATTCTGGTGGGGAGGTGGAGAGAATGAGAGGAAAATGCATTGGACTAGCTGGAACAAGATGTCGCAGGTAAAGGGTAAGAGGGGACTGGGATTTAGAGATTTAGAAAAGTTCAATGAAGCACTTTTAGCTAAGCAACTGTGGAGAATACTCACCAATCCAGATTTGCTTATGAGTAAGGTAATGAAGGCAAAGTATCTAGCACAACCACAGAACTGGGAAAGAGACACCCCTAGAGCAGCTTCTTGGACCTGGAAAGCATATTTGGAACAAGAAAATTGGTGACAAGAGGGATAGGGAAAAAGGTAGGAAATGGGAAAACAGTTGTTATTTGGCAGGATAATTGGATACAAGGGATTGAGGATGGATGGATTAAAACTAGAAGAGATCCACGGTGCACACTAAGGAAAGTAGATGAACTGATAGCAGATGGAGATTGGAACCAGGAAATACTGAATCGCTTGTTTATAGCAGAGGATGTCCAAAAGATCAAGGCTATTCCACTCAGTATAACAGGCTGCCAGGATAGATTGTATTGGCGATACACCAAAGCAGGTGTGTTTACGGTGAAATCTGCCTATGATGTGGCAATGGAAATAAGGCAGCGCCAGCACATGGAAAGGCTGAAGGGAGATAGTGGAAGCACGAGCTATGATCAACAGAACTCAAAAATCTAGAAAAGTGTGTGGACCTTATAGATGAAACACAAATTGAAGCACTTCATATGGAGGTGCCTACATCACAGTCTGCCAGTGAATGAACAAATAAAAAAGAGAACAAGTAAAGGCAGTCCAATGTGTCGCAGCTGTGGGGAAGAGGTGGAAACAATAGAACATATGCTGTTCTTTTGTGGCACTGCTGAAACCACATGGAAACTAGCACCTCTACAATGGGATGGATTGAAGGAGCTGAGAGGTAATTTTGTAAGATGGTGGGAAGGGATATTAGGAGCAAAAAAAAGGGAACAAGGACAGGAACACATAGCACTAACTGTAAGTATTCTTTGGCAAATATGGAAGGCAAGGAACAAGAAAGCCTTTGATGAAAAAGAAGCAGACCCAAGGAAAACAGTGCAAAAAGCTATAGTAGAATGGGATGAGTATATATAGGCCCAAAAAGATATAGCTGGGGAGTTTATTCAACAAACAACAAATTCAAACAGAGGAGAGAAATGGAGACCACCAACAAGAGGCACGATAAAGATAAATTCTGATGCCGCATTCTCACAAAACATGGAGAGAACAGGCATAGGTGTCGTGGCCAGAAATGCAGAAGGAGAGCTGATGAAAGCATGGGCAAGAGCTGAACTCAAACATAGCGAGCCACAGGTGGAGGAAGCAGTAGCAATCAGGATGGGAATGCAAATGGCCTGGAAAGTTAACTGGAAGACAGTAGAGTTCCAATCGGACTGCAAAGAGGTGGTGGACATGATTAACAAGGAAGATGAGCAGCAAACCAGGATAGCTATCATCCTTGAGGACACTGCAAATATGATATGTTTGTTTGAACAATGTACTTTCTCTTTTGTTCATAGAACTGGGAATGGCTGTGCATATAGCTTAGCAAAGTTTGCAGTAAAAGTAGCAGCCATGAATGCTTATACAAGAATTCATCAAGAAATTCCAAACTTTTCCCTAATTTTAAGGTAATTGGGATCCTCTATGTCATTACTTGATGTCAAACTCAGTGTCAATCCCACCGATCACGCGAGGGTAAAAGAAATTTAAATAAACAGCACATGACAAGTTAAATAAACAGGATTTCTGACATAAATATAGAATTGACATTGAGTTGCTACTGAAATGGTGACAATTGGAAAGAAGTTCAGCTGAAGGGACCGTGGATCTGGAATTAAAGAACATCCCGGATTGTTCACTATTCAAAATATGTCAACGAGGCAGAAGTGGCATAAGTTCGGAACGCAAGGCCCGGAAAACGGCATATATAACATATTTGTCACAAAAATTTTCAATTAGTTTCAATTGGAATTATGCTTGTGGTTTTCTCTTAATGAAGTATTTCGATTCCAAATGATTTCGTCCATTATTCATTGCTAGATGCTACAATTTGTTTGATATGCATTGAGCTCAGCAACACTTTCAAGCATTTTTTTTTTTGAACATTTGTTGCTTGGGTTTTATAAATTCTACTGCACCTACGGTAACATACTATATTCAGGACTGTAATAAGGATTTAAATGTAATTCAAGACTAAATTTTACAAATCTCACAAAATTAAAAGAGAAAAAAGCTGTATTCTTTGATGAAAAAAAATGAAACATGAAAAGAAAAAAGAAAAGGCTGAGGTAGAGAAAAAGAGAATAAAAAGAGGGATGGCAATGTCACAATGAGACTTTGCCTATGGATTATTCCTGCGCCCAATTAAGCCTATTTTAGTCTGGATAATAGTAAGTTAAAAGAAGATAAGTTTAGACGGCATAAAAAAAATGTTGAAGACCTGAAGTTTGAGAGAAAGGTATGTTGACAAAGAAAAAAAAATGTTACCACCTGGCATATTTCACTTCAGACAAGAAAAGGTCACCAAATGATTGACATATTCATTAAACTTGATTGCCAAATCATCCACAATAATTTAAAATTGTGCCATTATAAAATGGCATAAATTTCCAGGCGAAGTCTTTGGGTAAATTACTCATAATCCCTCTATGCTTTGCATAATATGCATGGTATCATATGACTTCCCTAAAATTTCAAATATTCACATAACCTCTTATATAAATAACCTAAAAGTTTTATATAAAATGGAACATGAACGAAAAATTTTCTCCAATTCTGGTGGTTGATCTAGATGCACTCTAAAATGCATGCTATGAAATTATAGTATTCACTTATTATCCTATAATTCTTTATAATTATCCATATAACTCTCCTATAGTTTTGCATCAATCTACATACTCTCTTTATGATTTTGTACAACCCTTATTGAATTAAGTGTTTGAATAAAGGCAATACTAACATTTAAACTTGCAATGTTACGGAAACTATTTCCTCGTCAAATTTTTGTTTTACATAAAACTACATGATTGTTATGTGATTTTTTTCAAAATCTTAGAAGAGTCATATAATATTATGCAAAAGTACAAGAAGACCATGAGTACCTGCATAAATTCGCTACTTCACTAATGGGAAAGCAGTGATGGAGCCACATGGAAGCAAGTGGGGTTAATTGACCCCACTTAAATTTAAAAAAATTAATTTTTAGGTTTAGAAAATTTAGAAATTTTAAATTTGTATCTTATTTGACCACACTAAATTTTAATAGATTCTCTTTTTTATATACATTGATTCCCAAACAATTGAAAATTCATCATGTTATCATCACAAGAATTTTGAATTTATTTCAAGTTATTTATGGACGTTATTTCAAGAATAAATTCTTCCAAAGCTTCCAAAAACAAGAAATGAGCTTTCTTAAGTGGAGTGGAAAAATCGATTCTTTCAAACTTCAAAGTTTCCAAAAACAAGAAATTTTCAAGTGGATGCTAAATTTTTTTTTTTATAATACAAAATTAAATTATTGTGAATTTTATCTAGGTTTAGAAAATCAAGTTGATGGTAGCTTGCAAACATTCAAAAGAAAAAAAATCAAGAGCTTCAATTACTTACATTGACAAGCATGTATTTAACAAAATTGATAATGAATTGATTTTACAATGTTTTCGGAAGATGAGTGCTCATAGTGTACAATTATAAATATTTTACAGGTCTATTATTTCTAGTGCATGTTTAACTTGCCATTAGAGCATTAATGTAAACCAAATTGTGCTTGACGATTTCCAATATTCTATTAATGAAACTTGCTTTTATAAAAAAAATAATATGTATGTAATATTAGTAGCTTTTACTTCTTTATTTTTATATTCTATTTTTTCTTTAAAATGTACTGCCAAAAAATTTTGGATTTTTCTCCAAAAATTTTTATAATTTTCGTGAACATATTTTTCATTCATTTTTTACATCACATATGTCAAATCGTTACAATATATTTTTCTACAAAGACTCTAAAAGATAACAATCCAAATAGGCTCTAAAGTTAAGTGTACTAAAATTTGATCCCACTTACTATGAGGTATTGGCTCCACCCTTAGGGGAAGCCACGTATGGTAATTGTCAAAAAAGAGTACTTACGAGCATAGTTATTAAATCCAGCCCGGAAAGGAACACGGCGAAAGAGATGGGTCAACGGGTTACTGTTTAAACTAGTGGATGAGCGGTCCAACCGGTAGGTCACAAAATATACTTAAATACTATGTCTCGTAATTTTTAATATGGTTGAAACTATAATAAATTATGTCATAGTAAATGCTCAATTAGTTCAATTTATTATAAAATTATTAATTCTTATAAGAATTAACGAAACCTAAATTTAATTAATAATCCACCAAACTTCAAGTATAAAATTTTATCTAAGTGTAATTATCCAGTTTATCTCCGAATTTTAAGTGCAAAAGGTTATTAAAAATGATATTTGCCTTTAAAATGAATTGTGTAATATGTTATTTTTTAAATCCATTTCATAGCTTATAAAATTTGAAGAATAATAAAATTTTATTAAAAGATTCCAAACGAATTTTGTTTTGAAGAAATAAAATAAAAATAAAAATTTAATATATGATATAAGAAGGACCAAACAAGTACAAAATGGGTTGTTGGTCCAGTGGTGATTGAACTTTACTTTTATATGTAAGGCCTCAAGTTCAGCCGAATTGACTGGTTGAACCACCTGTCCGTTGACAAGTCAACGGATTTATTGCTCAAACAATCCAATTAGCAACTCAGTCCGGTTTCATGGCCGATTCACCGGATTGACCGGTTGAACCGTCAGGTTAGATTGGGTTTAATAATGATGCTTACGAGTACTTATCTTATTGCAACTGTAGAACTGATCGCAACTACAGCTACTTCAATTAGTGACAAGCTTAGACAATCCTAAACAACTGAGAAGATTCATTCGGTCGGCAACCGTTTGCATGTATTTGGAAGTATATGGATTTGCCGAGTATCTATCCGCATGTTTACGTGCATTCGTGAATTCTTAGTTCCTGTATAAGCTTATCTTACATTCCATATTTCCACATGTGTGTCAGCATTTGGTAACTGAAGAAAAAGCCAAAGAACTCCTGACTCTCTTGTTCAAACATCTTTGCCTCTTTAGCACTCATGGCAGGAGCAACCAATGGTAATGCACAAAAGAGGTACGAGTTATAATTTAAAAAATCCTAGTAAAAGTATCCTAGTCCAGCAATGAGATCCGCCAACCTATATAAATAGGTAGATGGCATGTGAAAAAGGGAACTCAACTTGGAATACAACTTTCAATTCAACTTAATTTGGCAACTCAACATACCGAAGAAGCCAATTGTCTTGTAAAATTTTCTCTCATGTTTAGTGGAGAGAGAGAGAGAGGGAGAGAGTAGTGTGCCAAACTTATCTTGTACTACAATCTCTTCATTAATAAAAGAAGAAGTTTTCTTCAGAACTTTTCTTACTTTGCATCTGAGTATGCTTAGAGGTAGGAAACGAAATTAAACTGTACTGCAAAAATCTGAAACGATCCTTAAAGGAAGTCATCCTAGTGGTTGGAGATCACAACGCTCAAGTAAGAAATTCTCCGGGAGGTAGGTGGAGTTTTGTCAAAAATCAGATTTAGCTATGGAAGCGTGTTGGACCCTTTTCTTTTGTTAATAAGAAATTGTTACCTTAGATATGGTATGCACTATATTCTCTTGAAAAATTTAATGGAAGATATTTCAAACCTGTTTGGTACCGTATCAATAAATATTACACATCCTGATACACTTTAGAAATAAAAATATTTTTTACATCAAGAATGATAAATATGAATATCTTGTTAGTCAATCCAAACTTAAAATTTTGACTTAAATTTGGGCATCAAAATGATGAATCAATATAGGATTTATATACCTATAGAATAACCTATAAAGACTATAAAGTTGAATACTTTGCAGCATATATTGATAGTGGATCAAGAACATGTTTATGTAAATCTACATGTTTCCCACCACAATATCATGAAAGCTTACCTGATTGAACAGGTATTGATATTTCTAATAACCCTATTACTTTAAATTTTGGAATAGCTAAACCTCAAATTGCTGAGTATCTATTCGCATGTTTACGTGCATTCGTGAATTCTTAGTTCCTATATAAGCTTATCTTACATTCCATATTTCCACATGTGTGTCAGCATTCGGTAATTGAAGAAAAAGCCAAAGAACTCCTGACTCTCTTGTTCAAACATCTTTGCCTCTTTAGCACTCATGGCAGGAGCAACCAATGGTAATGCACAAAAGAGGTACGAGTTATAATTTAAAGAATCCTAGTAAAAGATTGTGGAGACCATTCTTTTCGTTGTAACTTTTTTTTCCTTTTAATGGCAGACATGCAGTTGTTACAGGTGCAAACAAAGGAATAGGATTTGAAATCTGCAGGCAATTGGCTTCTCAAGGGATCATTGTACTGTTGACTGCTAGAGATAAGAAGAGGGGAGTTGATGCTGTGGAGAAGCTCAAAGAGTCTAATGACTTTTCTGATCAGGATTTGCTCTTTCATCAGCTTGATGTGGAAGACTCTTCCAGTGTGGCCTCCCTAGCTGAATTTGTCAAGACTCAGTTTGGGAGGCTTGATATCTTGGTATTGTTAGAAAATTATAAATTGAGTTATTTTTTTATATTGTTTACTTAATTTAGCTTCTAGTAATTGTTAATCTTGTAGTTCTTTTGGTTTTGTCATTTAACAGTTTCCAATCTTTGAGTGTTACGTTATAACGATCCTACGATAAATTAAATAAAAGTACAAACATTAGATTGCTGTCACCTTTATCTTTTTTATTTTTTTAAATTTTTTTTGAATGGTGTCAGTGAACAATGCAGGGATTGGTGGATCCCTTGTAGATACTGATGCTCTAAAAGCTGCAATGGCAGCAGCTGGAGGGGTAAGTTTGTTGGGCTGCAATACACCTGCAACTGCAAGACAAAAATATATGCAATTTCTTGAATAATCTACTAGCAATCAAGTGAGATTCTTAATGGCCAGGAGTGTTTAAAATTCACATAATTAGTGTAGGTAATCCGACTAAAACAAGTGTTAAAGTTACTTGCTACAAAACTCCTATTTTAAATCGATTAAAATCTCTTACATTTCAAGTTTGCCAAGCACCAATATTATCACATTCCTCTAAAGTTATAATTAAAAGGGGTTGATAATGGTATATAAATACGTTCTCATGCTTGCTTTCGTAGCTTCTTGAGATGCTGCTATCGCAAGTAAATTGAAGTGTTCAGTGCCTATCAATTCATACACATGTGCTATTATATATGTCTTAATGGGCTCACAGGTAAATCAAAAAGTTTCGACATTATTATTAACGCAAAAATATATTTATGCTCTACTTTGTTAGGTTCATGGACAAATTTGTTGTCCCATATGGGTTCGATAGACGAAAAAAATTTGGTGTTTAGTTCATAGATAAGGACCCATGACCTAAGGTTGAGTTTCAACTCATGTCAGACTTTTTCAATGCACTCTCCTAGGTTTGTTCCCCTAATATCTTAGACTTTTGTATATGGGTTTTCATCGTTTTTAATTGAGTAAGGGTATTTATTTATTTTTTTACTTCTTTTAATTTTTTTTTGGGAGGGCGATAGGGGCTGTATCTGGATTGTGTTGACCATAATAAAATTAATTCTGTATATTAGACTTGGATGTTTATTGCCTTCTTGCGTATATTTGCTATCACCTGCACAGGTTGGAGGAACTCACATTAACTGGAAAGCTATATCCACTCAAACATACGAGTTAACTCTAGAATGCGTGGAAACAAACTACTATGGTACAAGAAGAATGGTTGAAGCCCTTTTGCCTCTTCTCCAGCTATCCCAATCACCAAGAATTGTAAACGTTTCCTCAACCATGGGGAAATTAAAGGTACATGAACTCATTTTTTCTGTCTTTGAACTTGGCAAATAATTTTCTTTTTTTTTTTTTTTTACTTCCTGATCATTTCAGTATAAGAACATAGTTGCTTGTACATATCACTGTATTTAAGATGATTTGCAATGAATGGGCCAGCGGAATATTAAGTGATGGTGAAAACCTTACGGAAGACAGAGTGGATGAGGTGGTTAATGAGTTTTTGTAAAGGATGTCAAAGCTGGTTCTCAGGAAGCCAAAGGCTGGCCTATAGCTTATTCTGTTTCGAAAGCAGCAATTATAGCATATACGAGAATTCTAGCTAAGAAGTTGCCTAATTTCAAGGTGAATTGTGTTTGTCCTGGCTCCACCAGTACAGATTTGAACTACCATACTGGCAAACAGACCCCAGCAGAAAGCGCTGAAAGCCCTGTTATGCTAGCTCTGCTGCCTGATGATGATCCTTCTGGCTTGTTCTTTCTCCGCAAGAAAGTAAACGTCTTTCGAATGAAACTGCATCTTTGACAGACAGTTTTTGAAGTCCAAGATCATGTTGCAGCCCACTGTGTGTGTGTGTGTTTTTTTTTTTGGGTAATTGTACCATCCGAATTTCATGGATGATGGCTATTAATTGCTAAATAAAGATTGAGTAAATCTTATATACACTGACAGTTTGTATGCTCTCATACTAAAGATTTTCATAAAGATTTCCTTTAGATGCTTCTTGTATATTTGCTTGTGCTCATATGCTGGCCTGGTCTCTGCACAATATTTTTCTTCCCTTCCTTTTGCACATCATCCCAGGAAGTTTTGTATGGTCAAGCTATAACTAATGAAATCCCTGTGAATTTTTACATTTCTCAATCATTTTTTACTTCATATACATCAAATCGGTACAGTATATATATATATTTAATAAAAACCTCATAAAATAGCAATCCATTCAGGCTCCTCATATTACTCAAGATAGGTAGGCCTACCAAAATGAAATGTTTACTAGGTCATGTTGCAGGGTAGCAATATTCCTCTTCTAATCACAGATAATCGCCAGAGGCTGAACTGCTAAAGTATTCATACTTTTAAATAAGCTCATATACATTAAATCACTATAATACATTTTTTTTTGGGTAAAAACTTCATAAATAGGAATTCAAACAGGCTCAATATTACTCAAGATAGGTAAGCTTACGAAAATGAAATGTTTACTCGGTCATGTTACAGGGTAATATTATTCTTCTGCTGATCGTTGATAATCGCCAGAGGCTGATGTTGAATTCAAAGCCAAGCCTCAATTATTGACTTTGAAATAGTCAAAATTGTTGAATTATTTGGCACAATTACAATCCCACATCGGTGGGTTTATGAATTGGAGAAGGTTTCAAGAGCTATAAATAAGGTCTCTACCTTCTCAATTCAATCACACCAAGCAAGAACTTCATAACTTGTTTTCTTCTCTCTTTGTAATATTTCTTCTAGTGAAATATTAAGTTGTCGGTAGTGTCCGAGAACGTAGGCAAATTAGCCGAATCTCGTTAAATTCTGGTATTCTATTTTATTGTCTATTTAATAGCTATATTTGTTGGTATATTTGTAGTGAGTTATTGTGTAATTAATTGCATATATAGGTGATTCTGTCTAGAAATTTGGTACTTAAACAGGCCAGTGTGTCTCACCAAATATTTCCTGAAAATTACCATTTTGTAATTTTAGGTACAATAATTTACTCGTTATACCTTAATTTGGTAGAGTTTTCGCAACAATTGGTATCAGAACTCAAGGTTTCTTAGTATGCTCTGTGGTTGCAGCATAGTCTAATCTTTCACATCAGAAAAGATTTCTTGGGCTATTGTTATTCTATATTTAGGAGCTACTAAGTATAATTTGTAGAGATGGCTGAAAGTAAATCTTCATCTACAATGCAAGCATCGACAAGCTCGTCATCGTCTATTATGGCGAGAAATGCTATGATGAATGCAAAATTAAATGTGGAGACATTTGATGGTACCGGTCATTTCGGTATGTGGTAAAATGAGATTCTAGACGCGCTCTTTAATCAAGATCTAGACATTGCCATCGAAGAAGAGAAACCAGAAGAGATTGAAGAGAAGGAATGGAGGACGTTAAATCGTTTAGCGTGTGGTACAATTCGATCGTGTCTTTTAAGAGAACAGAAATATGTGTTCTCAAAAGAAACTTCTGCAAATAAATTGTGGACAGGATTGGAGGAGAAGTTCTTGAAGAAAAATTGTCAAAACAGGCTCAATATGAAGAAGCGTTTATTTCGTTTCACTTATGTTCTTGGCACAACTCTAAGTGATCACATCACTAATTTCAATCAGTTAATTACTGATCTGATGAATTTAGATGTGACATTTGAAGACGAAGATTTGGCTATCATGTTATTGGGATCTCTTCCTGAGGAGTTTGACCATCTTGAAACAACTCTACTCCATGGAAAAGCTGAGGTGTCCCTCAGTAAAGTTAGTTCTGCCCTGTACAGCTATAAGCTCAGAAGAAAAGACAAGCAAAGTAGCAAAGATGGAGCAGCAGAAACTCTGTTAACTAGAGGACTCTCACAAAATCAGAGAAAGGGGACGAGAGCTAGATCCAAGTCGAGAGTCAAACTAAGCAAAGATGAGTGTGCCTTTTGCAGAGAGAAAGGGCACTAGAAGAAGAACTGCCCAAAACTGAAGGGTAGACCTGACAAGAAAAAAACTATTGCGGATTCAAATGTAGCTGAGTGCATTGATCAAGACTCAGACTTTTCATTAGCTGTCATGCCTATTGGTCATTCTAGTACATGGCTATTGGACTCAGGTTGTAGTCATCATATGACGTCCAATAGAGAATGGTTCTTTGATTTCAAGGAACAAAAAGGTGGAGTCGTCTACACGGCAGATGAGACCACATTAGCAACAAATGGGGTTGGTTCAATTCGGCTGAGGAATCAGGATGGATCAATTAGGATTCTAACTGATGTCCGATATGTGCCAGAATTAAAAAAGAACCTCATTTCTGTGGGAGTACTAGAATCAATGGGTTACAAGGTATCGGCATACAATGGAGTGATGAAAATCATTTCAGGTGCATTGGTGCTGGTGAAAGGAATCCAAAAAAATAATAATTTGTATTACTATCAAGGTAATGCAGTTGTTGGAGTAGCGGCAGTGGCTTCCAGTGATGATCGAGAATTAAAAGTAACCAGATTATGGCATATACGCTTAGGGCATGCCGGAGAAAAATTCTTGAATCTTCTTATGAATCAAGGACTGTTGAAAGAAGCCAGTGTTTGCAAGTTAGATTTTTTCGAGCATTGTGTCAAAGGGAAGCAGACAAGGGTAAAATTTGGCATTGCAATTCACGATACCAAGGGTATTTTGGATTATGTGCACTCTGATGTATGGGGACCTTCCAAAACAACTTCTCTGGGAGGCAAAAATTATTTTGTTACCTTTGTCGATGACTTCTCTCGAAGAGTATGGGTGTATACAATGAAGGCGAAAAGTGAAGTACTGGAAATTTTCATCAAGTGAAAAAAGATGTGGAAACTCAAACAGAAAGAAAGATTAAAAGCCTTCGAACAGACAACGGAGGTGAATACACTAGTGATCCGTTCATGAAAATCTGTGAAAATGAAGGCATTGTTCGGCACTTCATAGTCAGAGATACACCACAGCAGAACGGGGAAGCAGAGCGTATGAACCGGACATTGGTGGAGAAAGTTCGGTGTATGTTGTCCAATGCTGGGTTGGGCAGACAATTTTGGGCTGAGACTTTAGCATATGCAAATCACCTCGTTAATCGCTTACTATCAACTGCTATTGGCGGCAAAACGTCATTAGAGAAATGGTCGGGAAAACCTGCTACAGATTATAAATAATTTTTGTTAGTACTCCACTTGCTCCTCATTTCAAGCTCAGTGCATCGTTATCTCCAAAGAATGATGCAGAACGAGAATATATGGCAAATGTACCATATGCAAATGCGGTGGGTAACTTGATGTATGCTATGGTATGTACAAGACTCGACATTTCACAAGCAGTTGGAGTTGTGAGCAGGTACATGCATGATCTTGGTAAGGAGAATTGACAGGCTGTGAAATGGATTTTACGGTACATTTTGAACACTGTAGATGTTGGATTAGTATTTGAGCGGGATGAGAAGATTGGTCAAGGCGCAGTTGGATATTGTGATTCCGACTACGCAGGTGATCAAGATACACGTCGATCAACGACTGGGTATGTGTTTACTCTTGCTAAGGCACTAGTCAGTTGGAGGTCTACCTTACAATCAATGGTTGCTTTGTCTACTACAGAGGCGGAGTATATGCCAGTTATGGAGGCTGTTAAGGAAGCAATTTGGCATCATGGGTTGCTTGATGAATTGGGAATCAGACAGAAGTCTTTCAAAGTTCATTGTGATAGTCAGAGTGATATTCATTTAGCAAAGAACCAGGTTTATCATGCAAGGACGAAGCATATCGACGTACGGTATCATTTTGTGAGGAAGATTTTGGAAGATAGTAGATACTACTTCAAAAGATTCAAACCAAGGAGAATCCTGCTGATATGCTTACGAAGGTTGTGACAACTATCAAATGCCAACATTGTTTGAATTTGATAAATATTGTGCACAACTTGAAGATTGGCTCTTGACAACGCATTTGAAGTCACCACCGAATTTTGATGGAGAAGATTTGTATTTTTGGTGGGATTAGAAATTATGCCAAGGTGAAGATTTGTTGAATTCAAAGCCAAGCCTCAATTATTGATTTTGAAATAGCCAAAATTGTTGAATTATTTGGCACAATTACAATCCCAGATTGATGGATTTATGAATTGGAGAAGGTTTTGAGAGTTATAAATAAGCTCTCTACCTTCTCAATTCAATCACACCAAGCAAGAGCTTCATAACTTGTTTTCTTCTCTCTTTGTAATATATCTTCTAGTGAAATATTAAGTTGTCGGTAGTGTCCGGGGACGTAGGCAAATTAGCCGAATCTCGTTAAATTCTGGTGTTCTATTTTATTGTCTATTTAGTAGTTATATTTGTTGGTATATTTGTAGTGAGTTATTGTGCAATTAATTGCATATATAGACGATTCTGTCTAGAAAATTGGTATTTAAGCAGGCCAGTGTGCCTCACCAAATATTTCTTGGGAATTACCATTTTACAATTTTAGGTACAATAATTTACTCGTTATACCTTAATTTGGTAGAGCTTCCGCAACAGCTGAAGTATTCATACTTTTTAAAGAATTTGTCAATTGTCACCCTGGTTTATCTGGTATCGAAACATGATGCACGGCAGCAAAAATTAGACTTAGATTGATTAAAAAGTGAAAATCAAATTTGATTTTACGGTTGGTAATTTACCCACCTCAACATCTTTGGACACGCCTGACTCTCAACAAGTCAAATGCAAAATCAACTGTATTTCGTTGTATATTACTTTTTCTAATACTGAGCCGCTTGGTAAAAGTTTATCAATATTTATCACTATCACAATCATTAACTGGTTAATGGTAATATATATATATATATATATATATATTGTTAAAACTCAATAGTGTTGGTAACTAAAACTTAGGTATGGGTTTTACATTTTTTTTCTTTTTTTTCTACTCATACTTCTTGTAAATTTTTTATCACACTCTCTCAATTTATTCTAGTATTTTGTAACCCGTTTTTTTTCTTATTTGTAACTAAAAATATGAGTTTCATGGGTGAATAAACAGTAACTTCCTACTAAAAAGTAGTTAATCATAAAATTGAGCCTATCACACCCATTAATTCATTCCGATTCACCGAACGATAGGTGTCTTTATCATTAATTTTGAAACTCATTCCTTAGTATTAAATACTTTTTTTTGTACAAGGTTGATTTTTTTTTTTTTTTAGTTGGTCGTTGGTCAAAACAATAAGAAGCGTCCAATGTAAACCTTCAAATCAACGATGAAGTTATGCGTTTGAGAGATGTATACTATTTCAAAGAAACCTATTAAAACTTACATCAAATCAGTGTTTTTTTGTTTTGGTTGTTTATGGTCTTCAGAGGCATATCTGCTGAGGCTATATATTATTACGTCATATATACTCTCAATACCGTCGAAAAGAGCAATTAAATTTGTGTTTAATGCTAAGGGATTGTTTAAAAGAAAAAACAAAAACAATAAAACACCAAACACAATCCACATTTTTAATATACCATAGATATGTAAAAGAAATCACTTTTTTTTTTTGATAAAAGAAAATTTCTGAAAATTGTCCGGCACGATTTGAGTATAACCTCCGTAATGGCAGATTAAACATACGCTAGAAATTATAGATATGTAATTTAATAAATATAATAGTTTTGAGAAATTATCTAACATATCTGAAAAATATAAGAAATTTTGTAATGGTCTTCTAAGACATAAATCATTGTAACTCTCTTCTATACATCTTGCAATCGCTTGATTACTAATCAACGTTTTCAATCTCCAATAATGATGGCGAGATATGTCACAATAGATTCAAGATTCAAAAAAATTCAGATCTGATAACCAAATTTGAAATAAATTTAGATTTAACCATTAAATAAGGAGAAAAGAAAATCTCCATAGGTGCGTCTAGGAGAATAGAAAATTGTCACTAGGAATCTCTAGAAGAAACAGAAAACTCTCTCTAAGAAAACTTAGGATAGATTTCATTAGAAAAATGAAACAAACAAAATTCAAGGGAGGGAAGGCCTTTAAAAAGGGGAAAAACAGTAGAGAGAAACTACGTTTGTTAAATCCTTGGAATAAGATTGTGTACAAATCTTCTACTTTTGTGAATTCAACAGTCATACTTCTTAGAAGTACAACAAATTCCATGCATTTGACGCATGAGAATGCGTAACATCTTTCTCTTACGGACCAATCGTATGCATAATTGTTATAGTCCCTTTATCCTTGGATGACAACTGCTTCTGTATCTTCTTCCCTCATTTCGCATTGGATTCGAAATGAAGGTTGATGTATCAGCAGAATTGTCAAGACTTGTTCAAATTTGTTACACATTTCAACCTTACAATGTATTTCATAATTTTTCAAAGTAACAAGTGTCCCGCTATTTTTAAAGTTAAATTCTTATTTATTATTCAAATCATTTCATTCAAACAAATTTGCACTAATGGCAGAAAATAAATCAAACAAATATGGTACAGATACATATAGATCTGAAATCAATAGATATAACAAATCTAAAAAAAAAAATGATATAAGTAAAAATAAAATTGATGCTATTATATATGCCTTTGCTTTGCTTTGTATACCTTCAATTTCCAAAAAATTTGCCACTGATTGAATCATTATCCCTTACTTTCTTCTGGGATGGAAACTCCATCCTGTTGTCAAACTCTTTTCGGCTAGCCCATGCACCGTATCTTAATCAGTTAATGGGCTTTTGTTCATTGGACTCTTATTAATTGCAGGGCCTTTTTATCTAAATCAATCTGTTTTCTAGCCCAACAGAGTTTTCTAGCCCAACAGAGATATCTTGGCGTTCGTGTCTCAAACATGTTTGGTCCATAAACTGACTCAAATGACAAAAAATGTAATCTGTTATTCCGGGCTTGATTGAACCAGAAATTTATCTTCCCTCATAATTTGCTAATTCTGTCACATTTTCCCCGGCACCCGCAAGCTTTTCCATTAAAACTAAGGAGAAAAGTGGTGAATTGTGAAATAACAATTGGGTCTGTATTTCGATTGAAATTTTGTTTAAAAAAAATATTAAAAAAATTTATTGCATCAGAAACACGTTTTTCAATCGCTTTTTTGTCTCACATATGTTATATTTTAAAAAGTGTCATTCTAAATATTTTTTTTTTCAAATAATCCTCAATCTAAACCGACCCATATTTTTGTTTTAAGTAATCAAAAAAAGCTAGCTTCATATTGTCCCTTTTTCATGTCTGCAATTTTATCTCCCTCTCGTTTATGGAGTCACAATCTTTTTTTTTTTTTTTTTATTTTGTTATATTACGAACTTACCACATAGCTCATTTTATGTATTTAATTTTTGCTCAAGAAAAGAAAATTCATGCTTATATATACACATACATGCATATGAACATACATACAAATAGCATTCTTTCTCGTTCACAAGATTCATTAGACTTTTGTATATTCCAATTTCCCAATGTGTTTCCTTATTGAATGATTACTCTTCTCAAACATGCTAACAAAATTCGCAACGATTAACACGTGAGTTTGAGGCAATTGGTATGTAGGTTGTTAATACTAACGGGAGGTCGCAAGTTTGACCTTTGCACGTGACGCTTTGAAAATTTCTAGACAGGGCCTTCACCCTCGAGTAAGAGTCGGACTGCCGACGCTTCTTAAATCGAATCTGAATTAGTCTCATTGAAGGTGGGAATATCAAGTGCTCAAAGCAAAAAAAAAAAAAAAATCACAATGAGTTAGCCACATGGGAAGTACATTAGTTATAGTGTTATACTAACTAACCAAATCCTCATTATGGTGAATTATTCTCTGCCAAGCAGTTACTCATTAGCCACAATTGCAACCTAAATTTGGAAGTTCATCAGTTAAATTAGCTGACATCAGGACATGCACAGATATGTGGTCTACTAGTATTTATTTCTCTATCAAATGAGTGCAATTTTACTTTTCCAACGAACTATTTCTGATTGATGGATTGAAGGGCACGTTACACTATTAGTTTCAACACTTCTTTAAAGTTGAATAGAGGCAACAAAAAAAAAAGGGCTATAATCTGATCAATCCGTCTTCCAACCCCACTTCATACACTATTTTCGGTCTTTTTCAACACTTTTGCATGGCATCTTCAACGCACATGCCTAACTAAAATCGTTGTATCCCTTCATCTACTGCAGAGGTCCTCTTACGATATCTCATCAGCCTGCTCACCAGTCATCAGTCCATGCATGATTTACACACACAGACACACACACAGTGTGACAGAAAATGGATTGTATCCCTTCATCTACAGAAGAGGTCCTCTTACGATATCTCTCATCTGCCTGCTCACCAGTCAGTCCGTGCATGATTTACACGCACACACACAGTGTGAGAGAAAATGGAGACAGAGGGACCAGTTGTTTAATTTTCTGAGATAAGTACTTTTTGTCGTTCCGTGTTCAGCGCTAGAAAATGTGTGGGTGGATGACATTCATGTAATCATGATTGGGAAGTTTTTTCTTTTTTTAATGTCTTTTCTTGTTTTTTCTAAGCGTGAGTTTTCTTGACTAATTGATCAAAGGATTCTCAAAATCTGCACGTCACTAAGTAGGGGAAATGGGGAAAGAGGAAAATCGTCAAATTTTATTTATTATTATTTTTTTTAACAAATGATACCAATTTTATATATATTAACATTTGAAATTACAAGAGTTAATTACAAAACGTCAAATTTTATTACATACCTAAAAGTATGTTGAGATTATTTCACCAAAAACAAGTGGCTTATGGTGCAATAGTTGACATTATAGATTTTTCTAATTCCTAGACCCGGTTCTAAACTTGCAATCTAGTCCACCGATGACCTAACAGCACTAGCATCTCTATTTATTGTATTTTTACTTTTCTTAATACTTCAAGATTTTGTGACATTCTTTCACAGGTACAACTTTTTAATTCTGTGCTTAATACAGACCATGGAACTGGAGGAGGATAAAATTTTTAATCAAATTCTATTTTCACGGTTGGTTCTTTTTTTTTTTTTTTTTGAGGGGGAGAGGGGCGAGGCCTGGGTACATTAGGACACTGGATCTGCTGCTATTTGGGATTGTACGTGGAAAAGTAAGGCGAGTTGGCTGTCGGTGATTAAGTTAGTAGTTAGTTCATTAATCATGACATTTCTGTCCAATTGCCCCATTCACGTCATAGAAATGAGGGCAAATTAATATGTCGGCTCAGTGGTCAAGGAAAGGCTATTAGAATCATTCCGGCGTTGATCCTGATTAGGGAAGAGCTTTTAGAATCATCCTGACAACATAGAAACAAGAACAAAGTAATATCGGTTCAGTGGTCAAGGAAACTCAATTAGAATCATCCCGTCGTCAGATTTAGGATTTGAATCTTGTGTCTAGCAGTTTTTAGGAGTGGGAAGAATGTGAAGAAGGATGGGAGGGTTAAAAAAAAAATCGAGGGCAAAGTATTTTTTGTATAATTTGGCAAATCAAGGGAAAAAAAATTATAAACTAATATTACCAGCTGCTGCAAATCAATATTGAACTAGGCTATTTCAGACTGTAAACAGATGATAAACATCTTTTGAAATGTTTAATTGAAACTGTCAACATGTTGCTGTCTTTTGGACTTGAATTCTGTCCGAGTTCATTCTTCGGCTTAAATTTCGGTCCCGGTTTCGTACTCCAACAAGGCAACCACAGTTCGAGGTTTATTATCAGGAGCCTATCTTTCGTCTCAAACATGATTCATCAGAAACAGAAACAAACGCATTGATTGGATCTGTCTTTTTGTTGAGGAAAAGAGAAAGGATCTTATGACATGAAAATTATTGATCATAATTGAAAGGCTAGCGTGTGTGTGTCTCTCTAGATTTGTACATTCTTTCGGTTTTCTAGGTTGTATTTTCTGTCTTTTTTTAGCAAGAAAATTGTTTTCTCATATTCTATTATTGGGTGTTAACTTAATTCTTGATACAAAAACATGTGTGCTTTCCATTCTTAAATTTGGACGGTTAAGAATTCAAATTTGGACTTCAATCACTAAGCCATACTGTAAATTTGGTTCAAATTGAAATCCACAAGTTCAAAATTTGTAAGTGGAAGCAAATATTGACGAAATAAGTATACACAGATAAACCCTTTCGGATGTTACCTATAAATTTCTGCCTTGCCAGCAAAATTATTCAAGAAGCAAATTGTGTTGGATCTTGATCTTTCTTGATTATACTTTGGATTTTTTTCTTCTTCAAAAAAATTCGCTCACTTGGTTTCACAAGATTTTTTTCACCTAACATCGGCTGCTTTATGTACCAAATGGGGAATAGTTGGAGCTATATTTTAATTCACCTACAAGATTTGGAGATTCATAGTTCACAAAATTTGAACTTTTGGACATTTCAACAAATGGTGGAGTGGACTAATGGAAGCAACAAGCAGAAATGAAGGACATCAGCACCAAGCTCTTACTGTGAACTGGCAAGTTTGGAAAGCTAGGAATGAGAAAATTTTTAACAACAGATGCCGTCATCTTTTTGATATAGTACAAAAAGCTCATCTAGAATGGCTAGAGTACACTGAAGTGCAAAGTAGAGATAAGCGAGTGAGCAGTCAGGAAACAACAGCAAGAGCTGAAGAGGGGCCGTATGACATTGCAGACAGCAACATGATGATAATTGTACTGGAGGTGAGCCAGCAAAAGGAAGAGAAACCTTTAGGCATTGGCACAGTGGCTAAACAAGACAACCACGTGCATGCTGCATGGGCCATAAAGGACAGAAGCAGAGGAGACAAATTACTGGATTATGCTGCTGCACTCAAATTAACACTGTGCAAAATTAGAGATAAGCCTTGGCCAGATGTTAAGCTGTTAGTTTCATCTACTCAGTTGCTGCGAGTGTTGAGAACGAACAAGACACCAGATATCAGACTTTTTGCTCAACTGGAGGACATTCACATGCTTAAAGCTTTGTTTATGAACTGCTCATTTAGCTTGGTAGGCAACCAGTGTAATCAACTAGGCAGAAGAATTAGCGAGTATGCTATTTCATTAGTGCAAGATGAGGAATATCTAAGTCCTCAGTATCAAACGACACTATTGTAAAGCTCCTTATGGGCTGTTGCTCAAGTTTGTATAGCTTGATTTGAAATCAATATATTTTCTAACGTTTCCGTAAAAAAAAGAAGAAAGACATTTCGCCAGCTTTAACGTAGTTAGTCCTATTTGAACCAACTCCACTTTGCACTTCTGAACTTGTAACCGTTTTTTTTTACATCTTAAATTTTGATTTTTGACAATTTACATTTTAAACTCTCAATTTTGGATATCTTGAATCCTAAATTTTCAAGTTTGTCCCATTTAAATCCAATTAATAACAATATTAGTAAAAGTAACGGAATATAGGACTATACAAAGTAATGACAATACATTGAAAGTGGTCAAAAGAACCAAGGGACGGCAACTAGAACACCAATTTTTTTTTTTTTTTTTTGGGTATCTGGTCCAAGTTGTCCCATTTATAACAAATATTGTAAGCAAGATTAACAAGATAAAAAATAGTGCATATTAATAATGACATATCATTTTGTTCTTTTTGCTATCTCTTTACTCCTTTTGACTACTCTTAGCACGTGGTCATTGATTTGTGTGATCCTTTACACCATTAATTTTGCTAACATTGTTATTGATTCAATTTACATAAGATAAATTTGAGAGTTTAGGAGGTAAAGTGTCTAAGTTGAAAATTATAATTATAGTATAAACTGAAAGAGTTTTTCTAACGGATATCTATTGGGCACCCGTTAAACTGAAAGGGTTTTTCTAACGTTCCTTATTCCTAGTTTGGTCTACAAAAAGTCAGAAAGTTATACAGACTATTTAAGTTTCATTTTTTTTCGATATTTTTAGCACCGAAGCCAATAACTCTCATATTTCCTCGGATTAAGCACCAACTATCACTTCTGTCCTTTTAAGAGCAAGTCCATTGAAGCCTAATTACACCAATTCTTAATTCAGGCTCCAGATTATGTGTTACTAATCCCATGGATATATTGATTGCATTGACATTCATACTTACAACCTATATTTTGAAACATTTGGTGATGTGTGGAGAAAATCACATCTACTACAATTCATGTGACTCATTTTACAGTTTACACTTCCAGAACATAGCTCTTTTTTGTTTTTTTTTTTTGTTTTTGTTTTTGATAGATTAACTCTAATTCTCATTTCCAAATTCCTGTAGTACACAAGTTGGATGCGGAAAAGAATAATATTACCATCCCACTCAATATTAATTGCTACCTCTCTTGCAAATTGACTTAAAACACTGTGTAACCTCATTTGCACCACCTTTTGAAGTTTACACTCAGGAGTTTATTTAAGAAGCATTTTGGCATCTTCCATCGGATTCCCGATATCAGATTCATCAGCTACCGACTCCTGTAATGCCTTATTGCAGCTTCTTATTTGAGTAGTATAGGACGTTTATCAATTTCAAAAGAATACTTCCTGATTAGATTTTCATATCATTATATACTTTGATTTACATCTTTCTGTATCTTATTGGACGTTTATATTTTTTTCATCATTCATATTTCTATAGCCCTGTTCAGTTGAAAATTTGGATAAAATTTTGTCAGCAAATGCCTCGAGCAGAAGGTCGTCTGTCAAATTTCAAAGAGCAGACCCTAGTTAGTCTCTGCATTTTTCTAATGCTGTTAGGAAAATTAGGAAGGCCATGCAAAATGTGAAGTTGACATTCTAGTCAAAGGACAAGATCAGTAAGTAAGACCCCATCAAGAAAATACTCATGAACAAAATTAAACTAATGGTCACAGATTTTCTTCTGTTTTGGGGGGAGAAGGGTGGTCAGAGAAGGGGTAGCATTCTTCTCTAAAAGGGTCATCAAAAGTTAGGCATCCAAAGAAAAAAATTCTCAAGATTGTGGTTTCATTCCAGCAAACGAGCAGCAAAAGATTATCCCTACGACTTGTTACATGAATAGAGCTAAAACAAAAAAAGGTGCTGTTTCCACTGTTTTCTTAGTCCTTTCCGGAGTTGCATCAGCTAAAAAACAAGTCTGAGCACTTAAATTATGAGAACTCAAATCAAATTGATCCAATCACAAATGATCACACAACCAACTCAAAACTTACAACTATTTCTAAGCTTTTATTAGGGATTACGGTGTGATCCTAGTGTTATGGATTTACCAATGATTAAATCAATTAATGACCGCTAAAGTTAGAAGGGAGATATTGAGCTATATAAAGGATTGTGAGGTTTCCCCATTCAGAGCATAAGGAAAGAACCCCTACATTGTAAGGCAAATATGGGGCAAGGGTCCGAAATGGCCTCTCTCTTTACCACTCTTCTAGTGGTACTAGTGTCCCTTAACTTGCCAGCCCAAACCTACTGTGCCTGTGGAAAAGAAGGAGAAACCACAGCAAACAAGGATTGCTTACCTTCTCCACTACCTATTCCTCCACATCATTACAAGTCTTCACCACCGAAACCTTATTTGTACAAGTCTCCTCCACCACCATCTCCTGTTCACAAGTATCCTCCTCCACCTAAGAGTCCGTACAAGTCTTCTCCACCGAAACCTTACTTGTACAAGTCTCCTCCACCACCAGCACCTGTTCACAAGTCTCCACCACCGAAACCTTATTTATACAAGTCTCCTCCACCACCACCTCCTGTTCACAAGTCTCCACCTCCACCCAAGAGTCCACACAAGTCTCCGCCACCGAAACCTTACTTGTACAAGTCTCCTCCACCACCACCTCCTATTCACAAGTCTCCATCTCCACCTAAGAGTCCGTACAAGTCTCCACCACCAAAACCTTATTTATACAAGTCTCCTCCACCACCACCCCCTGTTTATAAGTCTCCAGCTCCACCCAAGAGTCCACACAAGTCTCCGCCACCGAAACCTTATTTACACAAGTCTCCTCCACCACCACCTCCTGTTCACAAATCCCCACCTTCACCTAAGAGTCCATACAAGCACAATTCTCCACCACCACCTTCACCTAACAGACCCTACAAAAACAAGTCTCCTCCACCACCACCACATAATATACCCTACAAGTACAAGTCACCCCCACCACCAGTGTACAAATCACCACCATCAACGCCTCCCATCTATGAGTCTCCACCACCACCACCGAAGAGTCCCTATGTTTACAAGTCCCCACCACCACCACCACCAATGAAACCCTACAAGTACACCTCCCCACCACCACCAAAGAGTCCCTACACGTACACTTCTCCCCCTCCTCCTCATCACTACTGATCGATATCCCATTAAGGTGTTATAAAAGGTGAACCGACTAGACAAAAATCCCACATTACATTTCTCTTAAACTTCTTTCATTGCCGAGGACAAATCAGAATGGGTTTTTCTTCTTCATTATGCTATATTTTGGCAATTAAGCTTTACACCAAAAAAAAAAAAAAGGCTTTAACTATTAACATCTAGTTATTTTTCTTGCTACAGTATGTCTCATGCATGCATTGACAATACTTCCTGTATCTTTGCAGGTAAGGATTTGTTGAAAAATAAAACAAGTATGGGCTAACTGCAATGTCCACGCAAAGATAATGAAAGCAACAAAACATGAGAAACGACAATGAACACAAAGGGACATGTTGAATTCTCACTATAGATCTTCATGTTTTGAGATAACAGAAGTTGGTGACTGCGTGAAAGTGGCCCATGTTAGTATGTAGCTAATTAGTACGTGTAACAGAGCAATCTTAGTAGGTGTTTAAGTTTTTATGTTGTGTGTCTTATGGTTCTTGATCTCTTGCAAATGCTGGGATTATCGATTGGCACCTAATGAAATATCAAAAGTCTCTCTAAATCATGTTCCGCGTTGCTACAGTGATTATTTTGGCAATGATTTGCTTGATCTGCATGCTCTTGCCGCTGCATGCATGAACGTCAACGACAAAAGCTACGCTTATATAATCACAATAATTGGAAAATACATTAATTCCTTACCACCTATTTGTACATACATCAAATTTTACGTCACTTTGGACAACGTAATTAGAAATCATTAAAAGTTCAAACAACTTGTTCATTGTTCTTATGCTGCGTTTGTATGGTAACGTTGGAGATGAAATGAAACAAGGACGATATTGTTACCATGAAAATAGAATTTGCGCTTCACTTGGAAAAAAAAATACATATATTTCTGCTGCATAAAAGGGTTGTGAACTCTCCAACCTGTAATGGTAACCTAATAATATCATTAAGTCCCTCCCCCCCTCTCCCAAAACAAAAAAATAAAAAGAGAAAAGAAAAGAATACCATTAATTTCTTGATAAGTTTCAATTACTTTTTTCCTTTCAATGATGGCTGAGTAATTCAAGAACTCTAATGATCCATGACTACGATGTTAGAAGGAATAAATGGCCACTTACAATCTGAAAATCTTACAAATTGCTGGTTTGCACCTCGAACATCTACATTATAATCAATTTGCAGTAGAAGTTTTTTTTCCTACGTCATTAATGTGCAGCCAGCATCAATTAACAATGCCATCACACCAGCAACCAAAAACAAGTCATACACGTTATTTACAAGTTCTTCTTGGACAAATTTTATTCAATTTTCTTAATTGACTGATAGCTAATTCCAATTGGTGACTTGATCTATATACCTAGCTCTATATCGTTCACAAAATTTGACTACAGTTGGCATTATTGGAAAGTTCTTGTTTGTAAATTGGCAACCAAATCGAAGTTGCAAATCAAAGTATGGAGAGAAATTAAGCTGGTTGCAGATTTCGAGGATGTAAATAATGGTGTTTTTTTTTTTTTTACCTCTCAATGTTTAGGTACGTTTCTGAAAATTGTGACTCGTACACTCCATTATTGAATGGATCCCTTTGATTAGAAATTATAAACATATAAGATTTCACCAAACAATGTAACGGTAGAATGCATTTACCAGCTATAACCTATCTATTATTCTCCGTGGTCCCTGCCATTATTTTCAGCAATAACTAAAAGAAATGCTTTCTTTTCTTCCAAATTATTTAAACCCATTAACGTCAAAGGACTAACTTGTAGTAGCTACCAGTAGAGGCCACTGACCACAGTGTACAACAATGCACTTACAGGCCCAAAAGAGGATTGCTTCTACGTATGATGAAACAGCCTTGAAGGAAATTGTTTTCCTTTCACTGCTGATAAAAATTGAAGAAATAAATATCACTTTGTACTTCTAATTTTTCTATCAGTTTTACTCCGTAGTTCTAAATTTTATGTTCAATTCTTGCGACAAATATCATAAATCATAGGAAAATTGTTTTGAATGTTCTTGAAGGTGGTTAGAAGCCATGCGCGTAGACTCTTTCTTTTTTATCTTGGTTTCTCTTTATCACGAATACTAATATCAACATTTTTCACTGCTAAGAATGAGGAACATGGTGGTGCCCATAAGCATATCTTTCGTCTGCTTCTCTAAAAATGTTTCTAGTTTGCGATGAATTAGTAAATGTACGATTAATTGGTAAATTTGGAATATAAAGCATTTAAATGAATGTTTTACTTGAAAGTACGAATATGTCCTATTTGATAATTTAATTCAGTTAAATTTTAATTAATTAGGTGGTACTAAATTTTCATAATAATTAGCAAATATATTGGTTATGCAAAATGAATTAGTCATAAAGGTATGTCAGTGCTGAAAAATTATTCTGTTTCTTTTGTAAAGGTAAAAGTAATTAAACAAATTCTTCTCACCAATCAATATCTAACATTAGTATTTTGGTGTGCTCATACAACTTTTGACAACTTTTGAGAGGCATTAGATTTCAATATGCTCCCAATATCAAAAAGTGGGGTTGATTTTTTTTTTTTCCCTCAATTTGATTAGGGTTTTATGCATTGAATCAAGCAATGATCCACTTACACTTAAAAGAGGCAAAAACTATCTAATAAACGGAATAAACAACTAAAGTGAACATTGCAAGGAACACTTAGTAGGGTTGCTTTTAGAACCTCTGTTTTCAAACTCGAACCGGACCGGTCGGTTCGACCGGTCGAACCGGGAACCGGCCAGTTGACCGGTCCGAGTTAATCTTAAAAACCGGGAAATCAACAACTCGGTCAAACCAGGTCAAAACCCGGGTTTGACCGGGTTTTGACCCGGTTTGACCGGAAAAATGAACCCGGTCTCTTTTTTTTTTTTGAAAGGGCAGAATATTTTTAATATGATGTTTTGATCCTTAAGTTGTTAAAAATTATTAACATATCTCAAATATTTCATACTTTATAAATGTTGTCTTAAAGTTTGGTGTTATTTTTCAATTAAGTCCATAATTTTAATTCTAAACTTGTTAATGCTTATTCAATAATATAAATTGTTACTTGATTGCTCTAATTTATTTGTATTTTCTTATTAAATATATTTGAAACATCAAATATATATGAATATACCTTTATTAATATTAACATGTTATTAAGTATTTTACATATAATATTTTAATTTTTAAATAAATTTTATTTATGACGTCATCCGGTTCAACCCCTATCGAACCCGGTTGAACCCATTGACCCCTGACCCCTGAGCTCGACCGAGTCGATATCCGGTCCGGTTCTGAAAACATAGTTTAGAACTTCACCAAAATTTTTGTGCTTGTACATTTCAAAAGAAAAGAAAAGAAAAAAGAAGAAGAAATTAAAATCGTTCAACCTTTAGCATTAAAGATGTAAGTGACCAGATCATGACTTTAGAATGATCGATCTGAACATGCAAGCAGTCGTCCATGACTAAAATCAGTTGATCTTTCAAAGCCTCATTTTCATGTCATTCCCAAAATCAACTAAAGCTAGTACCAGTATGACTTAATTGATAAACTGGGATCCACTGCAGATATCAAAGTCTGGAATCATTATTAAGAAGTGGGCCAAAAAAGAAATTTTTTCTAGTATTAGATTGTTCGAAAGTTAATACTAGCACGCCAATGATGACTCAACAAAGTCTCTGTGAAAATCGGTCCAATATGAATATTCTGTGCCTAATTCGATAAAAGAGAGGTTCCTCTTCATATTATTTTGAAGGAAAAAATGACTTTTGATGCTCAAGAGTTTTCAAATTTTGCCACTACATCAAGTTGACTAGTACCTACCCAAGTAGTTGTCGGAATGTGATTTTTGTTAAAAAGCTTAAGAAAAGGATTACTATACTATCCCTCCAAAATTCAACTCTAATTTATTTATTAATCATATTTATCTTTTCCTAGTTTCAAACCTAATTATAGACCAATCTTATGTTATTTTGTTTAAATCTTTCTAGATTAATTTTTTTTAGATGTTAGTGAAACTCGTGTTTTGGTGAGCAAAATGTCACTAATTATGAGTGCATTTGCATTAAAGTGCATGGTGATTAAGCAAAATGGGCACTAAGCCAATACGTTATACAACTGAAATATAAAGAAAAAATTGTACAACTGAAGTAGTAGCAATTTTCTCACAAAGTACCATTACTGTTTTCTGGTGTAGCATTTTCTCAGAAAACGCCCTTAGAGTTTAGAATAAGTAAGTGCCTCTAATTTAGTATTTCCTTGTAGTGCATTGCATGAGAACTTCCTACTTCCCATGACTTATATAAATCTTATATACGTGAATTTTCCATCTCTTTTGCCGTCCCTCTTTCTTACACGTAAAACCAAAATCACCTAACAACATATTTTATATAACTTGGCCTCCACTTCTCATGTCAACTAATAGGAATCACAATGAAGATAAAAAATAAACTTCACCCCATATTATTGGATCACACCGACACTACTGTTAATTTTTAATTGCTTTTCCTTTTTTCCCACCATATTAAAATATATTGTCCCACTGGAGGCTAAAACATTCCACAACAATGTCGAAAATTTTCTGATTAATTTAATTGTGATGCACATTTTAATATTGGTTAGACGGCTTCTGATCAGAAGTCTATATTCTGGATCAAGGCAATCTTGAGGTAGATGTAGTGGCAATATTCTTTGTTGATTAAATACTTTAGAAAGTCTGCACTGTAAATAAATGAAAAGTCAACTTATACTTTAGAACCATTTCCAATCTAACTAATTGTAAACAGCTCTGAGTTGTTTCTCTTTAAAAATTTTGTGTATTACTTGTATACATCAATGATTGATTTGTTGTCTACTCCCACAACCAAAAAAAAAAAAAAGAAAAAGAAAAAGAAAAGATACAAAATGTGTAGCAAAAGTCAATATTTAAAGTTGTAGTGTTCTATATAAGTCCAATAATCAAAAGGATTAAACTGATAAATTTATCAGAGCCAAACAACATTGGACCATATGGAAGGCATTGTTACTGTTGCACTCTTCTCCTGGTTCTCGTTAGATGAAGGCGGAATCCCTTTTGTCCACAGCTAAGTTGGATGTCAACGTAGGAATAATGTTGACTTTTTCTTTCTTTCATTCTGTCCTGTTGTTAGGAAACTCTTTTTGTAAATTTAGGGCATTGAGAAGTATGGCCCAACCAACTCTTTCAAGGGCGTTTGGTAAAAGGGTATCGGAATGACGTAATGGAATAAACTCCATAATTGGTGTTTGGTTCACTGGTATGGGAATTGAAATTTTGAAATGATTTCTAAAAATTTGGCATCTCTCCATTCCCTAGTAAGATGGTGGGTTTTGTCCAAAACCCAAGTGTGATTCCAAAATCTTATAATTACATAATATTTAGTATAATTAATATTTATATATATATATTATATATTATATATTTATACTATAATATATACATATATATAATATATTATAATTATAATATTTTATTATAATATTAGTATATTATATAAATATATATTATAATTATTTAGTTAAATATAATTATATTTATATAATATATATTATAAATTTATTAATATTATATAATAATATATTTATAATATATATGTATATTTATAAATATATATTATATGTGCATATAATTATAATATATACATGTATATAATATTAATAAATTATATAATTATAATTACATTTATTATTTTAAATATAATAATAACTATATCTAATATTAATATGCATTATATTTATATAAAATATTAGTACAATTAATATTTATATATTATATATTATAATTATATATTTATATTATAACATTTGTATAATTATAATTAATTATATATAATATTTAATTTAATTAGTTATAAACTTATAATAATGATATTATTATATTATATAATTATGTATTATAATTATTTAGTTAAATATAATTATACCTATATAATATATATTATAAATTTATTAATATTATATAATAATATATTTATAATATATATGTATATTTATAAATGTATATAATATGTGCATATAATTATAATATATACATGTATGTAATAGTAATAAGTTATATAATTATTATTTTAAATATAATAATATATAATAATAACTATATTTAATATGCAATATATATTATATTTATATAAAATATTAGTATAATTAATATTTGTATATTGATATTATAACATTTGTATATTTATATTTAATTATATATATAATATTTAATTTAATTAGTTACAAACTTATAATAATAATATTATTAGTTATATGTATTATATAATGTATATTAATTTATGTAATATAATTAATATTATCAATTATACTAATAATTATACATGTTTACTAATAGAAATTATTAATTAGTTAGACTAAATTTACTAATACATTTATACTAATGTATTTAATTAGTGAGAATTTCTTATATCCCATTTACAAAGAGCCAATAACTATCATTTACGATGTGGTTTATAATATATTTATTATATTCCATTCCGAAAGAGTTGACGAACCAAACATCAACTATAGTAATGATACACATTCTAGGTACTTGAACCAAACAAATGTATTGGAATGAATGACCTCATTCCAAACCCAAGATATCCGATTCCGATGTGCGAACCAAACGCCACCTTAGTCTTTTAGGCGAGCAGGCTACTACAGAAAATTGTCCGGCTATAAGTTGAGAGATCAAAACCCTAGATTTGTTAAATATCTGGACTTGCAGTTAATTCAAAAGATGAAGATGCTCTAATACACCTTTCTCCAACTATCTCTAGATTCTCTTGAATTAGGAGTAAGAATAGAAATAGACTAACAATTATTGTGTCGACACAAAAAAAATAAATATAAAATGATTTTGGATGTGTGCCTTGAAAATTTGCTCCTGTTGTTTCTGATTGGAAAGTTTTTTGCATCACAAAAAATAAAATAAAATAAAATAAAATCTTGAAGAAGCTTGCCTTTTGCTCTCTTTCCATTTCTTTCCGAGTTAGATAAAAAATTTCAACACTCAGTAAGATATCTTAAGGTTCAACATTACTAGGAGGAAGAATGGACTAGATGGTTCGGGGAAGGGAGTGTAAATAAGAGGTTTTAGGTTCAAACCCTTCCACTTATACTATATAAAAAAAAAAAGCTCCATATTACATTATTACTAGTGTTTTCTGCCCTAAATAAACCACTTCCTTTTCTCTTCTTTCATTGGATTCTTTCCAAATATCGGTTCCCAAACGAGTTTAGATCAATTATGATAAATATAGGCACATCTATTTTGCGAGAGTACTTTTGAAGAAATAGTTACACCTTGGAATTAATGACAGGGATGCCATTCATAATGAAAAACATAGTCTGAAATTCGAGCTAATCCATATAAAGTCAAATTGTAGTCCTCACATTAGTGGGATTTGACAACCAAAATCCTCCACTTGGAAGCTAAACTGTAGTCCTCATATTTGGCAACTTGTTGGTCCTATTTTTTTTTTTTTTTTTTTTTAAAAAGGTTTTGAAAACCCATTAAAAAACAAGTAATTCATGATTTTTTTACATCTTCAATCATTTACCTATTAAAAAAATGACATCTTCAATCATTTTATAGCTTTCAACTTCCCCATGTGAACCTTTTCAAACAGAAGCCACACAATGGAGGAATATTTGGATGGTACTTTTCTCCTAAAAGGAGCTGGTTGTTGTATAGTCAATGTTCTATCTGGGGAAGTATCACCATGGCAATGAATTCTTTTTTCCCTCTGTTTTTGGGTGAATATTCCCAGTTGCAGCAGGGAACCAATATATATATATATATATATATAGAGCTGTTAATCGAACCGGGCAGCTCGCGAGCCGAGCTCGACCCGGCTCGATAAGGGCTCGACTCGGCTCGTTTATTGAGAGAAACGAGCCGAGCTCGAGTTTAACTTGATGCTCGTTTAATAGACGAGCCGAGCATAGCTCGGCTCGTTTAAGCTCGATAGGCTCGAATAGTAGGGGTATTAGTGTCATTTCATTATGTATTTGATACTCTACAAGCTCGATAGGCTCGAGTTCGAACTCGAAATTGCTTGAATAGTAAGGGTATTAGCGTCATTTTAATTGTGTATTTGATATTCTACAGGCTCGACAAGCTCGAGTTCGAGCTCGATAAGCTCGACTCGATTTTGAACTCGAGCTCGAGTTTTCTACCGAGCACATCGAGTCGATCTCGAATAGTTTGTGAAGCTCGAATTACTAATCGAGCGAGCTCGAGTTGGCTCGATTAGGGGTTCGAGTCGAGCTCGATTATCACATGCTCGAGCTCGACTCGGCTCGTTAACAGCACTATATATATATATATATTTCCCAGATAATACAAGTGTCATGAACTGGTCGTAAACATCGGAATCATACATTCATTGACTTAAGCTGTCATCAATGGCTCCTTCAATTCCATAAGGGCCATTCCAATTCACACTAGCAAGAGAAAATGGTGAAAGAAGTACTTAGAAAATGTCTTTTATTGCTACGATGCTATTATTTTGTCTATAAAAAGACCTCCCCCACGAAAATACTTGGTAGATTTCTTTACTCCAAATCGTGCATGAAAAATTGACAATATATATCTTCAATGATCAGCCTAATAATTTTCCTTTTATAGAGCAGTATCCGTACTCCTCGCACGTTGTAGATTCTTGGTTTCATGCTTCCAGCTGTCAACACATTCTATAAATCTGAATTTTAACTCGTTTGGATTGCCATTTTTTCGCTCAAAATTTTTTACATTTTTCGTAAATATATTTTCTAATCACTTTTTTACCTCACATATATCAAATCACTATAGTACATTTTTTTACCAAAAAAAACTCAAAAAAATATCAATTCAAATGAGCTACATCTTTCCATTTTTATTATCCAACTAGCGAATATGACATCTTATGTATAGGTCAGTTAAATATTACATTCTCCACCAAATATGCTATCAGATCACAAGTTATAGTAATCTTTTGAAGAAATGTTAAATTTATTCGTACAATTTAGTCAAAAGAAGCATAATAAATTCAAAATTTGCCATGGTATTATTAATGAGTACTTTCAAGGTCTCTATTATGGAAACTTCCTTGCCTTGGTCATGTGTACTAATTATTTAGTGTCGTGTACGCACCTCTATGTTTTTCAGAGTGCTAAAGATATTTTATTAACGGCAGATGAAAATTAGCCTTAAGCCGGCAACTTTTTTTTTAAATAAAAAAATTTCAGTAACTTTAGACAACTTCTGAAACTATATTAAGCCACTAAAATACTACGAAATTTTTGCCTTTGTTCCAGTGACTTCAGAAGCATCAACTTCTGAAAAATTGACTCCTTAAGTAGGGGGGCATACAGGCTTCTTCTACGAGGTTCAACTATGCAATTAGAGTCAAAAGAATTCCTCTCAAGATTACGGTTTCAATATATGTAGACATTAACTTTCTATGCTTGATTTATTATAAGAAAAATCTAAATAATTGGCCTTATATGGATTGTAATTTTTCACCCAAAAATTTTACATTTTTTTGAACACATTTTTTAATCACCTTTTTATCTCAATACATCAATGTGATACAATTTATTTTTCCACAAAAATTTTAAAAAATGGTAATCCAAACGGATTGTTAAACATTTCAGTAGCAATTTTTCAATAACCGAAGACGAAAAATTGGTTGCCCCTCTATACCAGGGAATTCTTGATCATTCCACATTCTGGTCTACTATAAGGAGAAATCAACCTAAACATTTCGATAGCAAGTTTTCAATGACAGAAGATGGAAAATTGACTGCCCCTTTGTGCGAGGGAATTCATGATCTTTCCTCGTTCTAGTCTACTTGTCAATTCTTGGAAAAAAAAAAAAAAGAATACTCATTTCTAAAATATACAGCCTCTTCATTTGCACTATCCTGCAGTCAAATTGATAGACATATATTCCGAAACTCAGACACAAGCAATTTTGCTAGGAAAATTCACTGTTCAATAACCAACTCGATGCCTTACTGCATTATAAATTTTGTACCCTAGCTTCCAGCACAAACCCCTTTTTTTTTTTTTTTTTTTTTTATTGTAGCTTTTTCATCTAGGTAAGAATCTCCCAACTCATTTCTTTAGAAACCCTGTATTTGACCCCACCTTTAAAAGTCTCCACATGTTTCTTTAACATTTAAAACTATTCACCGACTCGCAATTGACGTCAGAAATTCTAAGAGGAATTCTACTGTACTCCAAGATTGGCCATGATGAGAAAATGGTGATTTTGAATTATTATATTATAACCTCCTTTTTTTTTGGCATGAAAAAGTTTGGGTAGATTAGGCTTTGATGATCACCACTAGTCAAAATATACTCCTGATACCATAGAATACTTACAAGTGTTCTAATATATCACTCACCAACACAGTTCTTATATCGACAGCAAAATTCAAACACATAATGTTTTGTAAGAAAGTAGTCCGAACTTACCAATTCAACCAACTTGTGTTGATGATGTACATGTCTTCTTGACAAGAAAAGGATGGACAAAAGATAGTTAAACAATGTCTAACACTTTTTTGGAGACAAAAAAGCATTGCTAAATCAAGCATTTACACAAAATTTCAAAGTCACCGCTATGCTAAGTTGCAAAGTTATGCAAACGCTTAATATTATACCGTTCAGGATTTAACAATTTAGAGCATAATCCTCAAACAACGACAATTAAATAATGAATGTTCACGATTGCCAAATCAAAGTACAGTTCGACGACAACCCATTCCAACGTGTACAAGATAATTAACTTTAATTTTCCAATGTTGTTTAAAGAATTTGAAGAGACTTACTATGCTTACATATTGCAAGTCCTAGGACTTAAAAATGAAGATATGAGGGCTATAAAAAGAGGGCTAGAAGCTACCTGGAAGCATATTCGCCTAAAACCAGATTTTGTTGCAATGGGGAGCAAAGCAATGCGGTCTAGGCTGGCTCCTCTTCTTACCACCGTTTTGGTGGTATTCGTCGCTCTTGGCTTGCCTTCAGAGACTGCAGCTGACTATTACAAGTATTCATCTCCTCCTCCTCACAACTATTCCTCACCATCACCTCTACTGTATTCACCACCACCTCCTGTTTACAAATCACCTCCACCACCTTACCACTATTCCTCACCGTCAGCTCCAGAGCATTCACCTGCACCACCGCCTCCAGTTTACAAGTCACCCCCGCCACCTTACCACTACTCCTCACCACCACCTCCAGTGCATTCGCCTCCTCCACCACCATACCACTATTTATCACCACCACCTCCAGTGCATTCTTCTCCACCACCACCAGTTTACAAGTCACCTCCACCTCCATTTTACAAGTCCCCACCACCACCTTACCATTATTCCTCGCCACCACCTCCAGTGCATTCACCTCCACCGCCACCGGTTTACAAGTCACCTCCACCACCTCCTCCAGTTTATAAGTCCCCGCCACCACCTTACCATTATTCCTCACCACCACCTCCAGTGCATTCACCCCCACCCCCACCTGTTTACAAGTCACCCCCACCACCTTACCACTACACATCACTGCCGCCTCCAATGCATTCACCACCACCACCACGATATACAAGTCACTCCACCACCTCCTCCAGTTTACAAGTCACCCCGCCACCTTACCACTACTCCTCACCACCACCTCCAGTATATTCACCTCTACCACCACCGGTTTACAAGTCACCTCCACCACCTCCCCCAGTTTACAAGTCCCCGCCTCCACCTTACCATTATTCCTCACCACCACCTCCAGTGCATTCACCCCCATCCCCACCAGTTTACAAGTCGCCCCCACCACTATACCACTATAGTTCACCACCACCTCCAGTGCATTCACCTCCACCACCAACTATTTATCAATCACCCCCACCACCTCCACCAGTATACAAGTCCCCACCACCACCTTACCACTATTCATCACCACCACCTCTAGTACATTCACCTACACCACCACCTGTTTATAAGTCACCTCCACCACCTTACCATTATTCCTCACCACCTCCTCTAGCGCACTCACCTCCACCACCACCGGTTTATAAGTCACCTCCACCACCTCCTCCAGTTTATAAGTCCCCGCCACCACCTTACCATTATTCCTCACCACCACCTCCAATGCATTCATCCCTACCCCCACCTATTTACAAGTCACCCCCACCACCTTACCACTACACTTCACCGCCGCCTCCAGTGCATTCACCTCCACCACCAACTGTTTATAAGTCACCTCCACCACCTCCACCAGTTTACAAGTCCCCACCACCACCTTACCACTATTCCTCGCCACCGCCTCCAGTACATTCACCTCCACCACCACCTATTTACAAGTCACCTCTACCACCTCCTCCAATTTACAAGTCCCCGCCACCACCTTACCAATATTCCTCACCTCCACCTCCAGTGCATTCACCTCCACCACCACCGATTTACAAGTCACCTCCTCCAGTTTATAAGTCCCCACCACCACCTTACCATTATTCCTCACCACCACCTCCAGTGCATTCACCCCCTCCCCCACTAGTTTACAAATCGCCCCCACCACCTTACCACTACACTTCACCGCCACCTCAAGTGCATTCACCTCCACCAGTATACAAGTCCCCACCACCACCTTACCACTATTCCTCGCCACCACCTCCAGTACATTCACCTCCACCACCATCTGTTTATAAGTCATCTCCACCACCTTACCATTATTACTCACCACCACCTCCAGTGCACTCACCTCCACCACCACCAATTTATAAGTCACCTCTACCACCTCCTCCAGTTTACAAGTCCCCGCCACCACCAGTTTACAAGTCCCCGCCACCACCTTACCATTATTCCTCACCATCACCTCCAGTGTATTCACCACCAATTTACAAGTCACCTCCACCACCCGCTCCAATTTATAAGTCCCCACCACCACCTTACCGCTATTCCTCACAGCCACCTCCGGTGCATTCACCTCCACCACCACCACCTGTTTATAAGTCACCTCTACCACCTTATCATTATTCGACACCACCACCTCCAGTGCTTTCACCTCTACCATCACCAGTTTACAAATCAACACCACCATCTTTCCCAGTGTACAAGTCCCCTCCACCACCACTTTACAAGTCTCCACCGCTATCTCCCCCGGTATATAAGTCATCCCCACCACCGCCTCCAGTGTACAAGTCTCCGCCACCACCAATCTACAAGTACAATTCACCACCACCCCCGTCTCCAGTTTACAAGTCCCTACCACCACCTGTTTACGAGCACGAGTCTCCTCCACCGCCTCCTCCAGTATATAAGTCACCACCACTATCTCCTCCAGTGTACAAGTCTCCACCACTGCCTATTTACAAATCTCCGCCTCCTCCGGTTTACAGTTCCCCACCACCACCAATATACAAGTCTCCACCTCCATCCGACCATTACTACTATAATACTCCTCCTCCTCCTTCGCACTACTAACGAATTGCATCCAAGTTTTGAGGTAATAACACGTAACCATTGTAAACTTTTGCTGTTGCATGATAAATCTTATCCCTATCAACACAAAATGCCATGTGTATCAAGCTAAGTACCAGCACTTAGATCCATGAAAATGACTAGTAGACGGTTATCCTAAGAACCAAGGAACATTAGTTTTCCCTCTGTTTCCAAACACTTGTGTTTGTTTAACATGCTTATCAACTTGGAAATGCGCATTGTTGATAGCCAACTGAAATTTTTGCAGGCAAATTGGGAAGAGAATCAGTGTTTGAGAGGTTCATGAAGATGTGGAAGAATAAGAATAAAAGCCCAATGCGAGGATATTCTCAAGTTTTTTAATGCTTCCGTTCTATTTTGTAAATTGATTTTTGCGACTTAATTAATTCCCTGTTTGTGGGGTTTGTGTTGTTTTATGTACCATGCCGTACATGTTTGTAATGATTTTTATTGCAAAACGCCGGTTCAATAAAATAATTGTATTCATTTCGTGTCTTTTGAGTAAACTTCTAATGGTTCTACTACTTATTTTACGACATTTTTTTCTCTCTTTCTCTTACATTTTCGGTTTAATATTATCTATAAGTTTTTTAACAAAAAAGGTTGATATACTTATGCAGTTCACTAGTTTGGTCTAATCCTAACTTCAGGTTTGCCTTGTCTTTTATCTCTACATACCTTTTCAACTCAAAGGATGCTACTATAATTTGTGATCATAGTAGTGGTGATATTCCGAACTATTACATATAATTTAAGGTAGAAATATGATCCTAACGAGTATGTCACTGAGACATTAGGAAACATCATTAAAAGAGTATTTCTTGAATTAGTGCAACTATTTCTTAGTGGAATTTATAGTTACAAAATTCAAAATTTTGAGATTCTATTACTGATTAATTAAGGGCGTTATCACTATTTTTCTTATTATCACCATTATTTACCCCACATACTATAAGATTTTCTAGGGCACAGAGAAAGAGGTGGACTTTTTCTTGATCCGTTGTTGTATAAGTTTAAACTTTTGACGTGCAATTGTGCTATAATATTATACTAAATATATGTGTGAAATATTTTGTCTATATACATCACTTTTATCGTGAATACAATAGCTGAGTATAATAATATAGTATAATGTAATTGTACACCAAATAATGTAGCAAATATAACAATTGATCCGAATTACACGGAACTATAACAACAAGATCACTGCCTCCCAAATTTTACAAAATTAGTTTTTTTTTTCTCTTAGATTATTGAAAATTTTCAAAAATATTCTACATAATTTAAGCTTTTGTCCTACAAAAATTTGAAAAGATTTTACATTACAAGCTTAAGCTTAGATATATTAAACTTTGCCCCCAAGATTAATTATCCCTTTTTATCTATGGTCCCTAATCTATGAACCGATCCATATAGCTAGTTAAACTGTGATAGGTTGCAATTTTATCATCTATTTTATTATTAATTTTCCCTATTATCTGACTTGATGTGGATTAATTGTTAGATTCTACTCACTTTCAAAGAATTGACATTTATTACAAGAAATAGAACGAAAATACCATAATAAGAGTCAATTTGACAGTCATCAGGAAGGAGTCCAAGTGACAGGCGTCTAGGGGTATTTTTGAAATATCAAGACACGACCCTTTTGATAATTTACAAAAGACAGCGTAAAAGAAGAAAGGGAACGAAGGGCTGGAGTCTTCTTCCTCTCGGGAGGGAGGCCGCCGCACAGTAGAGTGCAGGCACTACTTTGGAGTTGCTATGTTTGACTTTTCCTTCTTAGTTTTGGTAGTGATAATTCTCCCTCGGATGTGAGGAGAAATTAGGAGCTTTTGTTGACTTTTCCTTTGTGAGTTTTTGGAGTAGTTCCCAATTCACGCATGTCAGGAGTTTTAGAACTTTGACTTTTCCCTTTTCGTCTCTTAGTAGCTTTGTATGCCCGCATGGCAGGAACAATGGGAAGATTCAACCATTCTATGCAGGTTTCGTTTCCTTTGATTATTTGAACGAATTGAACTCTCGAAAATCAGAGACAATGGTCGCGACTCTTGCTGCAGTTTTGTATGGTTTCTTCTCATTAAGTATGAACTAATTTTCGCACTCTAGTTAGGGAACAACGGATGCTTTGAATCACCTAAAATTGTGAGATCGATTTAATTTCATTTTTTCCTTTTATTTATTGGTATTCACATATTTCTCGATTGTAGTATTTATGATTATTTAATTAATTGATTGTTTTGGATCCGGATAATTAGTTAACTTGATAATCTACTGTCAATTAAGGCATTAAATCCGTAATTGTTTAATTACCTTGAATTAGTGATAATTGGCATGATTAGATTTGTGTCAGGAGGGATACGCGGGCTAATCTAAAATAACCCTGATAATGCGTTATTTGGTTAGAATATGGCTCCTTTAATACGTAAGGCAATTGGGGAATTAAATCTTACGGGCGTACCTAAGATTATTTCTCAATTAGAGTAGTGGTTAACGGGCATACCTTAATCACCGACATAGTAAGGAGGGGTTGACTGTCATCGCTTGTTTGGCTGTTATAACCTATTTATTAGTAAATAATTGGATTTGGCTTTGCTTCGATAATCAATTAGGTGCATCATTGCTGAAGTTATTTCTTGGTTAGAGCCTTAGTTATATCATTCATTTGATTTTAGTAACTTGTTATTTAATTTTTAATAGTTTCTTAGATTTTATTTGAATTTCTTTGATTGTCATCTTCTGCACAAAAACACCCCCTTTGTTACTGTGAATTTGAAAAAAAACAGTTACTCCCAATCCCTGTGGATTCGACCTGCTTACCACTATTTACAAAAATTAACTTTAGTTGAGCAGGTTTTTTATTATTGCACAGGCCCGACACCTGTCAGACTGTAGTCCTCACATTTGTGGGATTTAACACCCAAGATTCCCCTTCTTGGAATGTAAAATGTAGATCTTCTATGTTAATAATTCAAGACCCTACTGTCATAAACGAAATGACTGATCAACTCCTGTAAACCTAATTTGACAACATTTAAATGAAGAACTTTAGCTAAAAGAATTATCGTCAAGCTAAAGAAAAAACCAGTTATTTTCCAACATATGCAATCATTGATCAGGGAAAAAAAAAAGCAAAAAGACATCTTCAATCATTTAATAGCTTACCGGGCAAATTAACCCCTGAGTGAAAACTGGTTGCTCTAGAATCAAAAGTTTACCTTAGTTACCCAGGCAACTTTTTTGTTGCTTTTTTTTTTTTCTTTTTTGGGTATATAGCTCCAGTTTTGCCCCCTCTGTCAAGCTTATATAATTATTAAGATAATAAAAGTGCCTTTAATAGTATTAATATATCCATTGACTTGAGCTGTCATCGGTTTGGGCTACTTCGATTCCATGAGGCCTTTTCAATTCACACTAGCTAGAAAAAATGGTAATAAAAGTACTCAGAAAATGGGGAGTCATGAAATCCTTTTGTTCTATTCATTGCTAAGATGCTTTTCTCTATAAAGAGACTTCCTAACGAAAATACTTTGTAGATTTCTTTGCTCCAAGTGGTGCATGGAAAATTAATATTTTCAATTATCAAATAAAATTCCCTTTTTTCGGTGTAGATTTCATCCATCCAGCTGTTAACACATTCTATAAATCCGAATTGACTAATCTTTTCATTTCCATTTTCCAACTTGCGAATACGGCATCTTATATATTGTCTGCTAATTCTCTGCCAAATATGAATACATATCACTTTTCTGAGCAAGTGCAGAGTCATTATCATTTTTATTCCCACCTAACAAATTAGTGGTTGAGCATCTTTACATGCTATCAGGTCACAAGTTAATAATCTTTTAAAGAACATGTTAAATTAATTTATTGGTATGAATAGCAGTCAAAGAAGTATGTTAAAGTTAGTAATCTTTAAAATAATATGTTAAAATCATTCGTACAAATTAGTCAGATGCAATTAATACTTTCAAGCTCAAGGTCTCTATTATGGAAATTTGCATCGGTCAATATACACTTGGCATAGTTGTATGCACGTCTAATATTTTTTTTTTTTTGGTATTTTACTTCCTTGCCTTAAGTTGCCTGCAGATGTTTGTATTACAAATATATGGTACACTAAATATATAGTATGCACATTAATTTCTTTGGATTGCTTAAGATTATATTGTTAATAATAGGGGGTTTAACCATAAATTATAACAATTATGAAGTAATATATATTAGAAAATTAACACAATTATGAATTTTTTTGTAAATTCAAATTTTATTAATAAGAAATGAAATAGGCAGTAAGCATTTACAAACGGAAAACAAAATCCTACAACAACTCTAGGACTCTACACCTTATTAAAAAAAAAACTAGGACACTATACCTCAGAGAAGCTAAACAATCCTACAAATAAACTGCAAAATAAATCACAATAACGCAAAATTTTTGTCTTTCTCCCGTATGAAATGAAACTACGAAGTCAAGAATTGACTCCTTTAACGGTATTGCCAGCGGGCTCCGTCAGCAAGATACAACTTTGCAATTTGATTCAATAGAAATCCTCAAATAGCTATTTTGACAGGCAAATTAAGCATTAATTTTGGTATCCCTTCATAAAATACAAGAGTACTTTTGATTATATCTATAGATCAACTTTCTAGGCTTGATGTATTATAAGAAAATCTGCCTAACCATTTTGATAGCATTTTTCCAAAAGCAGAAGATGGAAAATTGCCCATTTGTACTGGGGAGTTCGTGATCTTTTCCTCATTCTAGTCTACTTACAATTCTTGGAAAAAGGAATACTCACAACTCAAACAACAGCCTGTTCATCTGCAGCGTCCCGCAGAATTCTAGAAAGTAGGTGGCATCCCACATCGAGTGTTTGGGGGGGGGGGGGGTTTGGGTTAGTTTACAAGTCTCTGAGGAACCTCAAGAGTTGCCGGCTTTTGTGATTTTCTCGGGGTTTAGGTTTGTAAAATGATCAAAAGTCATCCTGATTTTGGTAAAAAAGACAACTACCTGTCCGGGGTTAGTGAGGTCTCTTTAGGTCTTAGTAGCAGCTGCTCTGTTTAAGGTAGTTATCCCACATCGAGTGTTAGGGGGGGGGTTTGGGTTAGTTTATAAGTCTCCTGAGAAACCTCAAGAGTTGCCGGTTTTTGTGATTTTCTCGGGGTTTAGGTTTGTAAAATGAGCAAAAGTCATCCTGGCTTTGGTAAAAAAAAGGTGGCAATATTAATTACATTTCAAAATTGACTGCTGCGATAACTAATTCGATGGCTACTCCATGGTCAACGTTTGGACCCTTCCTGCCAGCACATAGCCCTTTTTGGATGCACATTTTTTTTCTCTAGGTAATATAATCTCCCAACTCATTTCTTTACAAATGCACCTTTAATCACCACCAAAAGGTGTGGACATGATCTTTACCCTAGAAAACTATTCACCGACAGGCAAATTGACGTCAGAAATACTAAGAGGAATTCTAGTTTCCTTCATGCCATTTTGTACCCTTCAACTGTAACTCGATTTCTAAACTGTAATTTGTGACATTATAGTCCTTAAACTATGAAACCCTTCTTACTCAAGTATAATGGTTAATACAATACCCGTGACTAGACAAGTATGAAGCAACCATAACAAAAAAAAATGCAAAATTCGAGAAAAGAAAGAAGTTTCGCGACCAAAGTATGTATCAAGGCATGGTACAGAAATAAAAGTGTCAAAATCAAGAGTTCAGGGATGAAAAAGAATCAAAATATAGTTTAGGGATTGATTTGTCTCAATAAGAGTTTAGATGTCAACTAAGAAGAGAGATAGAGTTGAAGAGTAGAATATAGATATAACATTTCAATTATTGATATCAACGAGACAATGACAACTTTGGATTATTACCAACCTCTTCTTGATGGGAAAAGGAAATAGAGAAGAAAGTCGGGCCTGGTCTAAGCCTGTTTCGGAGGCAAAACAACATTATGAAATCACCGGCATTCACACAAATATGTCAAAGTCACCGGCATGCTAAGTTGCAAAATTTATACAAACACTGAATAATATATTGTTCTTAAAATTTTTGTTTAAGATTTAACAATTAGAGCACGGTACACGAATTAGCAATATTAAATAATGAATGTTCACGATTGATAAAGTTATCAAAGTACAGTTTGAGGGCAACCCATTCCAACGTGTACAAGATGTTTAGCCTTTGAAAAGTTAATTAGAGAAGGTGACGAGATTTTACTAGGCTTACATCTTCTAGGCCTCGAGAGTAAAAAATGAAGGCCTCTGAGGGCTATAAAAAGGGGGCTAGATGTTGCCTAGAAGCATATCAGCCTCATACCACATTTTGTAGCAATGGGGAGCAAAGCAAAAGCAATGGGGTCTAGGCTGACTCCTCTTTTTACCACCGTTTTAGTGGTATTTGTTGCTCTTGGCTTGCCTTCAGAAACTGCAGCTAATTACGACAAGTATTCACCTCCTCCTCCTCCTTACCATTATTACTCACCACCACCTCTTGTGCATTCACCTCCACCATCGCCAGTTTATAAGTCACCCCCACCACCTTACCATTATTCCTCACCACCACCTCCAGTGCATTCACCTCCACCACCACCGATTTACAAGTCACCTCCACCACCTCCTCCAGTCTACAAGTCCCCACCACCACCTTACCATTATTCCTCACCACCACCTCCAGTGCATTCACCCCCACCACCACCAGTTTACAAGTCTCCGCCACCACCTCCTCCAGTTTACAAGTCTCCACCACCACCTTACCATTATTCCTCACCACCACCTCCAGTGCATTCACCCCCACCACCACCAGTTTACAAGTCTCCGCCACCACCTTACCATTATTCCTCACCACCACCTCCGACGCATTCACCTCCACCACCACCGGTTTACAAGTCACCTCCACCACCTCCTCCAGTTTACAAGTCCCCGCCACCACCTTACCATTATTCCTCACCACCACCTCCAGTGCATTCACCCCCACCACCACCAGTTTTTAAGTCTCCGCCACCACTTACCATTTATTCCTCTCACCACCACCTCCTGTGCATGCACCTCCACCACCAATTTACAAGTCACCTCCACCACCTCCTCCTCCAGTTTACAAGTCTCCACCACCACCTTACCATTATTCCTCACCACCACCTCCAGTGCATTCACCCCCACCACCACCAGTTTACAAGTCTCCGCCACCACCTTACCATTATTCCTCACCACCACCTCCGACGCATTCACCTCCACCACCACCGGTTTACAAGTCACCTCCACCACCTCCTCCAGTTTACAAGTCCCCGCCACCACCTTACCATTATTCCTCACCACCACCTCCAGTGCATTCACCCCCACCACCACCAGTTTACAAGTCTCCCCACCACCTTACCATTATTCCTCACCACCACCTCCAGGGCATTCACCCCCGCCACCACCAGTTTACAAGTCACCGCCACCCACCTCCTCCTGTTTATAAGTCCCCTCCACCACCTCATCATTATTCCTCACCACCACCTCCAGTGCATTCACCCCCACCACCACCAATTTATAAGTCTCCCCCACCGCCTCCCCCAGTATATAAGTCACCACCACCACCTCCTCCAGTATACAAATCACCTCCACCACCTCCTCCAGTTTACAAATCTCCACCACCACCAATTTATAAATACAAGTCTCCTCCACCACCTCCTCCAGTTTACAATTCCCCACCACCACCAATCTACAAGTCTCCACCTCCACCCTACCATTACTACTACAATTCTCCTCCTCCTCCTCCTCATCACTACTAAGCAATTGTATCCAAGTTTTTGAGGTAATAATGCTAAACCAATATATTAACTTTCGCATGATAAACTTTATCTCTATCAAGACAAACTGCCATGTGCATCATGCCAAATACGTACACTTAGATCCATGAAAATGACTAGTAGAAGGTTTTCTTAAGAACCAAGGAACAGCATTAGTATTCCCTCCGTTTCCAAAACTTGTGTATTAAATAGATTAATGAATTGTTTAACATGCTTATCTACTTGAAAATGCACAATACCCATAACCCACTGAAATTTTTGCAGGTAAAGGGGAAGAGAATCTGTGTTTGAGAGCTTCATAAAGATGTTGAAGAATAAGAATAAAAGCCCAATGCGAGGATGTTTTCAAGTTTTTCTATGTTTCCACTTTAATTTGTAAATTGAATTTTTCGACTCAATTAATTCCCTGTTTGTGGGGTACGTATTGTTTTACGTACCATGCCGTACATGTTTGTAAGGATTTCTATCCTATTGGCAAAAGTCGGTTCCATACAATTAATAAATTCATTTCACTTCTATTGGCTCTACTATTTATGCATGGTACGACATTTTTTCTCTCTTTCCCTTATATTTTGCCTTTAATATTATTGAGTCAATATTAATAATGGGCCTTTTTCTTAAAATTATACTATTATACATAGGTAGTTTGGTCTAACGCTAAATTCATGTTTGTCTTTCTTTTATTCCCTTTACATCTCAAAGTATACTATAGTTTGTGATCATTGTGGTGATGATATTACCAGCTGGTACTTATAGTTTAAGGCAGAGACATGATATTAACAACTATCTCATTGAAACATAAGGAAAAATCATGACAAGTGTGAGTCTTGGTTAATGCACAATTTGTTAGTGGAATTTATATTTATAAAACTCAAAAAAAAAATTTGACAACGCTATTACTAATTAATTAAGGACTTTATTGCTATAACTTATCGCTTACTAGTTTAAACTATAAATGATCTCAATACTTTTCTCCATGATGTCGATTTCTTTAGACTACGAAAGGGAAAAATTAGTGACATATCCCTTACTGATTACAACATCAGCAAAAATTAGTTATAAACTTTTCCGGTGGTTTTAAATCCCTCGGGCACTAAGATTTTTTGCACATCGAGTGAATGAAGGAACATAGGCAATTCGTTCAGCATACCAAGTCCTTGTTTAAGATGCAAGTACTAAAATGCATCCTCTTCATTAATTTGGGAAATTGCCATAGTTTTTTTTTAAGCATTTTGATTTTTTACATGATTCAAAATTTTCTTATTGGATACAATCACTTTGTATCAAGAACACATTTTCAATCATCTTTTTTATCTTCTCAATAAGAAAATAAAAATTTATTCATGCTTTTCTAACATATCCAATCATTGATCTGAAAAATAAAGAATTAAAAAAAAAATACATTTTCAATCATTGCTTACAGGGCAACTTCCCCATGTGAACCTCTTCAAACAAAGCTAATAATATGAAGGAACATCTAAATACACTTTTGCCCTAAAGACTGGTTGCCTTGGGGTCAAAATTTAACCTTCGGGAGTATAATTACCCTGCCAAATTTATTATTTTTTTATGGGTATATAGTTCCAATTTTTCCTCCTGTTAAGCTTATAAATATATTATCACCCAGAAAATAAAGGAATCTTGAATACTAACATGTCCATTGACTTGAGTTGTCATCAATTCGGCTACTTCGGCCAATCTAATTCACACTAGCTAGAGAAAATGGAGATAAAGGCACATAGAAAATTATATGTAATATTGATTGGTAGTAACCACCTTGTATTGATCCCACTATTGTGAAAAAAAATTATAAAAAATTAGCAAAATTTAAAAGAACAAATTAAATTTATTCGTACAAATCAGTCAAAGAAGTAGTATTTTAAAGACCATGATGAAATTAATACTTTCAAGGTCTCTATTAGGAAGACTTCCTTTGTTGGTGAAACTACACTAGGCACAGTTATATGCCTAATTTCCTTGCCTTAAGCTGGGTGCAGATGTTTATATTACAAATAGATGGTATCAAAAAATTGTTGTAATCACGTCTGTTCTTTTTTTCTTCCTTAATTTTTTTTCTTTATTCTCGTGACTTCAAAAATACGAACTCAAGAAATTGGCTGCTCAATCAGTACATCATACAGGCTTCGACATTAAGGTATAACTTCACAACTAGAGCCAATAGAAATCGTCAAATGATTTTTTGACATCCAATTTAAGCAATAAATTTTGTTTTCATTTCATAACATATAATAGTACTACTTCATGGGAGATTTTATAGTTTCTTTAGGGTATCATACCTACAATTGATATTTGTCATTGGATAGTGAAAGAAGTGTTAATGACTGTAAGATTAACTATTGTTAAATATTGAAAATTTAAACTATTTATCTTTATTGAGAGATACAACTTAAAGAATCCTGTTTTTCATAGAATTTTCTCTGTTTTTCATCATCTGTAGACATAAACTTTCCACGGTTGATGTACTATAAGGAAATTTTGCCTATACAATGTGATAGCATTTTTTCAAAAAGATCGACAAGATGGAAAATTGCCCCCTTGAACGGAAAAAATCATGATCTTTCCTCAAACTAGTCTACTTGTCAATTCTTTAAAAAAGAATACTCGCTCCTAAGCATAGCCTGTTCATCTACACTGTCCCGCAGAATTCTAGAAAGTTAGGCAAAACTAGACAAGTTGACAGGTATAATCAGACCCAAGATCAGGAACAAGCAGTGGCACATTTCAAAATTCGCTGCTGCAACAACTAATTTGATGACTTACAACACAAAATGTAATTTTCACGTTACATAATAGATTGATATCTATGTTCTTTAAATTATCATAATAATACTCTTAATTAAATTTAACTGATAAAAAGTGTGAAACTAGTAAGGAATAAATAATGGTGATAATGTACTTAATAATTTAACAACAGCACCATCAGAATTTGAGCTTTGTATCTATAAATTCCACGAATAAATAGCTTCATCAAATCAAGATTTACACTTTTCATAATGTTAAGTTTCCTTGACTTTCAATGAGATATTTATTAGTACCATGCTTCGGTCTTAAACAATGATCACAAACGATAGCATCCTTTGAGTTGAAAAGGGAAGTAGTGAAAAAGAGAAGTATAAAATACAATTAGCATTCCCTCAAATTGTAGAAAGTTAGGTAGCATTATAGACAAGTTGATAGCCGTAATTATACTAAAAATCAGGCAAAAGCCAGCAATTTTACATTTCAAAATTCACCTATTCAATAACTAATTCGATGGCTTGCTACATGGTCAAAATTCACCACATATCCCTTTCCTCAATCAGGGGCTTCTACAATTACCAGTTCCAATTGTATGGTATAGTTCCAATTACCAGTTCCTCAATCGTTCCGTCAATTAACTGCACCATACAATCTAACCTGCAATTGTATGAACCCCAATCTCGCTTCCTAATCCACCATTTTTCTCTAGGTAATAATCTCCCTTCTAATTTCTTCACAAAATGCACCTTTCATCACCTCCAATAGCGTCGACATGATCTTTACCCTAGAAGACTATTCACCGACTCTCAATTGACGTCAGAAAATCTAAGAGTAATTCTACTTTACCCTAAGATTGATATCAACTAGACAATGACAATTTAGAATTATTACACGCCTGTTCCTAATAGGAAAAAGAAATAGAGAAGAAAGTACAGGCCTGGTCTAATTTCTTTTCAAAGGCAATACAACATTACGAAATCAAGCATTCATTCATACAAATATTTCCTAGTCACCGATTTGCGGAGTAGAAAAGTTTATACAAAAACTTAATATTATATTGTTTAAGAGTTAACAATTTAGAGCTTAATCCTGATACTAGCATAATTACCTAATGAATCGCGATTGTCAAATAAATTTACAGTTTGAGGAAAACCCATTCTAACGTGTACAAGTCAAAAACGTTTGTGTTGAGGTTTGGTTACGATACCTTCCTATTATTTAAAATCTCTCACATAATCTCCTTGTACTTTGGACTAAACTCGAACGTGAAAGGAAATCCCAAAACCATATTGGGCATGAATTCACACATAATAGACCCAAAAAAAGGCAGCGGAGACTGGTGGAGAGATTTGAGGAATAGACGCAGACGGAAAAGCAACAAATTTTGGCCGAAAAACGGTCACTTTCATGGTTAATTTTTCTACTCTCTAATTGTACTTACCAAATGCAACAGTGAAATTGTAATATAAGCTGAAGATGGAGTTTGATACGTGAAAAGAATTTTTTTATAAATTTTATTTTGACCCATAATGTTATCTTTAGATACATAAAATATTTTAAAATTTTGATTTTTGCCCAGTTAACTTTTGGTAAACAAAAAATGCTCATGTTTAAAAAACCGGAAATAAAATAAAACAAGAAATGAAAGAAATAAGAGGGTACCATAGACATTTTGGATTTTTCCGTTAATTTGGATGATTTCCATCCACATTCTAATTTAATCCAAAACACAAAGGAATTATGTGGAGATTTTTAAATAATGACGGAGTTTCGTGATCGAATCCCAAACCACAAGGGGATTTACTATATTTTACTCTTAAATTTTGGTTTCATCTCATACAAGAGTACTATTTCACTATCTGCATGTAGACAAAGACTTTCTATGGTTGATGTACTATAGGAAAAATCTGCCATACAATGTGATAGCATTTTTTCAAAAACGCAAGATGGAAAATTGCCCCCTTAAACGTGGAAATTCATGATCTTTCCTCGAACTAGTCTACTTGTCAATTCTTGAAAAAAGAATATTCACGCCTAAAACAGGGCCTCTTCATCTGCACTGTCCCGCAGAATTCTAAAAAGTTAGGTAAACTCTATAAACAAGTTGATAGGCACAATACTACCGAAGATCAAGTACAAGTAGTTGTACATTCACTGCTGCAATAACTAATCTGATGACTTACAAACACTTCATGGTCAATCTTTGAATGGTAATGAGTCTTTTGTTATGCGTTAGTGTGCACCCTCTAATGGATTGATACTTATACTCTTTAAATTATCATGATAATACCCTTAATTAGATTTAACTCTTAAAAAGAATATATATTAATACACGAGAGTATGTAACCTGAATTGTTACTTATACATTAGTGTATAATAGAATGGCAAGCTTTATGGTGGTCATTGAACAACTTATAGGAGAAATAGTCCTATAAGCTGTTCAATGACCAATCACAACTTGCTAATTGGATGAAAATCTATTTTCCAGATTCTAATGAGAGTTATGAATTTACCAGTAAAATTGCAAAAGCAACTGCAGGACTGAGAATTCTAACCATAAGCAAAGTGTGCATGCTTGACCAGTTTTGGTCACTGCATGAAACTTTTAAAAACTTTCAGCTATCACTTCTTCCGTACCAATAAAATTTTGCAGCATGTAAAGAAGAGTTTCTCAAGAAAACAGACACACAATCTATACAAAAGTATGGAGTACAATCTTTCTCAAGTCCGAAATTTGCAACCAAAATATTACAAAAAAAAGTAAACGTTAACATCATAAATATTCTTACCACCTCCAGTGCATTCGCCCTCACCACCACCAGTTTACAAGTCACCCCCACCACCTTACCACTATTCCTCACTGCCACCTCCAGTGCATTCACCTCCACCACCACCTGTTTATAAGTCACCTCCACCACCTTATCATTATTTGTCACCACCACCTGCAGTGCTTTCACCTCCACCATCACTAGTTTACAAATCACCACCACCATCTTCCCAGTGTACAAGTCCCCTCCACCACCTGTTTACAAGTCTTCGCTGCTATCTCCCCCAGTATATAAGTCATCCCTACCACCGCCTCCACTGTACAAGTCTCTGCCGCCACCAATCTACAAGTACAATTCACCACCACTCCCGCCTCCAATTTACAAGTCCCTACCACCACCTATTTACAAATACAAGTCTCCCCCACCAACTCCTCCGATATACAAGTCATCTCCACCGCCTCCTCCAATTTATGAGTCTCCTTGTCCACCAGTTTACGAGCACAAGTCTCATCCACCGCTTCCTCCAGTATATAAGTCACCACCACTATCTCCTCCAATGTACAACTCTCCACCACCGCCTATTTACAAATTTCCACCTCCTCCAGTTTGCAATTCCCCACCGCCTTCTCCAGTTTACAGTTCCCCACCTTCATCCAACCATTATACCAGTCTCCACCTTCATCCAACCATTACTACTATAATACTCCTCCTTCTCCTTCACATTACTAAGGAATTGCATCCAAGTTTTGAGGTAATAACGCGTAACCAGTATAAACTTTTGTATGATAAACCTTATCCCTATCAACACAAACTGCCATGTGTATCATGCTAAGTACGTACACTTAGATCCATGAAAATGACTAGTAGAAGGTTATCCTAAGAACCAAGGAACATTAGTTTTCCCTCTGTTTCCAAAAACTTGTGTTTGTTTAACATGCTTATCAACTTGGAAACGCGCATTGCTGTTAGCCAACTAAAATTTTGCAGGCAAATTGGGAAGAGAATCAGTGTTTGAGCGGTTCATGGAAGAATAAGAATAAAAGCCCAATGCGAGGATGTTCTCAAGTTTTTTAATGTTTCCGTTCTATTTTGTAAATTGATTTTTGCGAATTAATTAATTCCCTATTTGTGGGGTTCGTGTTGTTTTACCTACCATGCCGTACATGTTTGTAACGATTTTTATTGCAAAACGCCGGTTCCATAAAATAACTGTATTCATTTCGTGTCTTTTGAGTAAACTTCTAATGGTTCTACTACTTATTTTACGACATTTTTTTTCTCTCATTCTCTTACATTTTTTGTTTAATATTATTGATATTTTTTTTAACAAAAAAGGTTGATATACTTAGGTAGTTCAATAGTTTGGTCTAATCCTAACTTCAGGTTTGTCTTGTCTTTTATCTCTACATACCTTTTCAACTCAAAGGATGCTACTATAATTTGTGATCATTGTAGTGGTGATATTCCAAGCTATTACATATAATTTAAGGCAGAGATATGATCCTAGCAAGTATCTCACTGAGACATTAGGAAACATCATGAAAAGCATATTTCCTGAATTAGTGCAACTAATTCTTAGTGGAATTTATAGTTAAAAATTTCAAATTTTTGAGATTCTATTACTGATTAATTAAGGACGTTATCACTATTTTTTTATTATCACCATTATTTACCCCACATACTATAAGATTTTCTAGGCCACAAAAAAAGACGTGGACCGATGTTTAGTTATGTACAAAAGTTCCAAGTTGCGGTTGACCGCCTTGCCAACATTGGTGCGGACTCAGGAACATGTCAGGAATTAGCTTTGATACGATGTCGTTTATGAAAAATTGTATGATTAAGGGCAAGAAATCAACGCATAAGTAAGATGGCATCGTAAGGTTAGGAATCAGACGAATTACAGCTTAAATAGGACGACGTCGTTTAGCTAACAGAATAAGAAATTAGTTAGTCAGTTATCCTTGCCTATTTGTACTGATGTAATTGGTGGAGTTGGTTATGACTTGGAATAACAGAATTTGTTTCTCTCTCTCTTTCCCCAAATTTTCCCTCTCAATCTTCTCTCTCTCTCACCTGATGATTCTTTCCCAAACTCTGATTTCCCTTCTCTCTCATCAATTCTCTAAGATTTAGGTCAGGATCCTGACAAATTGGTATCAGAGCTCCGATCCTTGGACGGAGCTTTTGAACCAGTAGTTGCAGGTTACTACCATTTTCAACATTCCTTCAAACGAGATGACTCCATGGCCGAAAGCACCAGATTCAAGACTCTAGAGGAGCAAATCAGGAAACTGGAACTTAGGCTCCAAGAAGTCATGGAATGATTGCAAGGTTCTCAGTTGCAGCAGCAGCAGATGAGGAATGAGCTTTGCACTGAACTTGCAGAGAACAACAAGAAGATGGAAGGACTGATAGCTGAGATGAAGCAAGAATTTAGTACTTTCATGAAGGCAATGATGAATAAGGAAAAGGCGGTTCCAGATGAAGATAGACCAAGAACAGAACAAATATCATTGCTGCCAACACCACCACTAAGTCAGAGGCTGCAGATTGGATTAGAAAACAACAGGACAACAAGAAGAGAAGCAGGTAAAATTCCGATATTGAATCCTCCAAAAATTGATCTGCCTTTATTTGCGGGGGATAATCCAAGGGAATGGATACGGAAGTGTAATAAATACTGCTTGAATTACCAAATTTCGGAAGATCAGAAAGTAGAAGTCATAGAAATGTACCTGGAAGTAGGGATGTAATCGAGCCGAGCTGCTCGCGAGCTCGGTCAAAAGCTTGACTCAATCTCGGGTTGACAGAGTTCGAGTCGAGTTCGAGCTGCTCAATAAGCTAAACGAGTCGAGTTCGATCATCCAAAAGCGATGCTCGAAGGTTCGTCGAGACTTATCGAGCCTTTTAATTTTAATTATTTAATATATTATTATTATAAAATTATTCTTATACCCAAAAGAGTTGTTGAATTTACGAAATGTTTCAAATCGTATAAAATTTTAAAAGGGCAACAATGTCTTTTCGCACAAAAATTATCAAGAAAATGAAATTTAGTAACTCGAGCTCGACCGAGCTCGATAAGGCTCGATTGACTTGAGCCCATGCGAGTCGAGCTCAAGTATTGCAAGCAAGCTTCGAGTTTAAGCTCGAGCTCCAATAATACTACTCACTCGAGCTCGAGCACCTTTCTTGTATGTCGAGTCGAGCTTGAGTATGGCGATACTCGAGCTTGACTCAACTCGATTACAGCCCTACCTAGAAGGAAGGGCTGACAACTGGTTCCAGGGAGTCAAGTTAGAAAGACCAGGAATAACATGGACAATGTTTGAAGAACTACTATACAAAAGATTTGATAATAGGAGTGGAAAGGATGTGGTTGAGGAATTTAACAAACTGCAACAGACAAGAAAGGTGGAAGAATACCAAGAAAAGTTTGAAGAGCTTAAAACTCTCGTGATGGTTAAGAATCCATACCTAGATGAGAAGTATTTTGTATCTAGTTTCATCAGTGGACTCAAGGATGAAATTAAAACAATGATAAGGATGCTGAGACCTGCGACATTTTCAAAAGCATTTGAAATGGCCATATTACAGGAGAATGCTTTGAGGTTTCATACCAGATCCTCCAAGGAAACTTGGAGAACTACTCCTGAGAGCAGATTTGGGATTTCCAGGAATTCCTCACAGCAGCAAGTCCACAGTGCATAATATAGAATGCATTCCCCCAATAACTTCAGAAACACTCCATTCAAAGGCAAACCAATTGTTAGCACAGAACCAGAGCCTAGGAGGATCTCAGCTCATGAGCTATCGTGAGAACCCGAAAATTTTCTTAATTTCTAGGCATTATTTTATTTCTTTGCATACATTTTCTATATTTTCTTTATTATATTAATTTTCTAGATATTTTATAAGTGAATATAGTTTTTAAAATTATTTTCCTAGTATAAGTTAGTTCATGCGATATTAATAGTGAATACTGGACATGGGACCCGCTAGTGCGTTAAGTGCGATAAATTCGACCAATTAGATTAAGTTTTGCATAAAGGGATTAAGTTATTAGGTGTTATGAGATAATTAGGGGTAACGTAGATGGATTAACCATGGAGAGCCAAGAAAATAGATTTAAACATAAAAGGTGCCACGTGTCGCGAAACTAGTGGAAATTGGACTTTGATCAATGGTATCTTACTTTCCTAAACCTCAATTTTGACCCAAAATCATCTCCATTTTCTTCCTTCTTGGCCGAGCTTCTTGAGAGGAGAGAAGAGAGAAACCTTCAACCTTTGTCTTCCATTTCTTGCTTATATCTTAAAATCCAACCACTAAAATCTCAAATTTGTCCATAAAAGTGACTTGCTAAAGAAGGTTAAAGGCATTGGTAGAGTGATTAGTGAAGGGAAAGCCCTAAGCTACCTTATCTCTTGTGGTTTTAAGGTACTTTGTCAAAAAATTCCCTCTTTGTTCTTAATAATGGTAAATTAGTGGGTTTTAGTGGCTAAATATGCTATTTTGTGGAAGATTTCATGGTTTGAGGTTGAGTTAGATAAATTTTAGATTTTATTGGTGATTTTTCTGTCCTTATATGATAATTATTGGTTGACCTTAGAATGATAGCTTGATATGGTGTAAAATTAAGCTTTTATATGTTAGTTGTGGTTGTTTGCGAAAAATTTCAGTTTGTAGAACAAAATTTCAGTTTTAGGGTTTCCAAATTAGGGCTTTACTATGGTTGGTTGTTGAGCTCTTAATTGGCTAAGATTGAAGGGTATTGTAACCCTAATGAGGTGTATTGAATAGCCTATGATTTGTATGTGTGCTTGTGGTTGTTTTGGATGAATGTAAAGGGTTGTTGGTAGGATGGAAAATGTGAAATTTAAGGGGGAAATGCTGTCCAAAGTTTGAGGATATTGGGCTTCTTTGAGTTTAGATTGAGATTGGGTAGAATGAAAGGTTTTGGGGTTGTTTATGCTTTTAACACCAAATGTTCTTTATTTTTATTTCTTAGTTATATTGGGTCTTGCACTAGTAGTTCATTGAAGAGGTATACAACCCGTGTTCGAGTCTCAATTGTTGTTTCTTGCTTGTTTATAGGACGCGCCGGTGATCCAAAGCATACATCGGACGGAAATTTGTGAACTTGCTTTGCTTGAACTGGTGAGTGTACCATTGCATGATTTAATGCTTAAATGGTTGTTTGTATTCGAACGTTTGGACTGAATAACTGTGAACACTGTTTATACTGCATGAGACGAGAGTGTACTTTATCACTCTCGTTCTCTTTCCATTTGACTGTTTACTGTATAACTGTGAATCTGTACCTGTGCATGGTTTGATATCATTGGAGGCTTGTATCCAACGACTTTACTGTGATATCTGAGCTCAAATCTCATTGGTCGCTAATCGAGTCGAACCGGCAAGGGTTTGGTCGATTAGATAACGAACCATGGGTTTACTGTTTGTCGAGTGGAGTGTTGTCTCCTCGATCTTGTGGTATACTCGAGTATTACCCTACTGTTACTGTGAGGTGTTCAGGCCCGGTAATGGTGTATATGGTGGATGAAATTTGGGGTAAAGTGGAGTCTACGGACGTAGTTACTTGCAAACGTTGATAGAGGGTCAACGGGTTCGAATCAAGTGGTAAAAAGGAAAAATTGGCACTTGAGTGCCATCCGTATCCTTTTATTCCACGTTAAAATAGGGTGCTCCTTGGTATTTAAATGAACTCTATAGGATTGTTTAAGGTGTACTTCTATGATTCCTAATTACCTGACTTGTTGGTACCTCATTGGGCGTAAACTCACTCTCGTTATCTTTGTTTTCCTTACAGGAACAACTTTTGGAACCATGATTTTGAGAAGCGAGTTGAGCTACTTAGATATACTTTTGTTCTGTTGTATAGCTCTTCGGTAGTTGGAAATCCTAAATGTATTTCGATCCAATGTTGCCTTTTGATTTGTAATCATACCAACGTGTGTCTATAAAAATATTTCTTATGTTTATGTGGTATATATTTCCTTGGTATTGTACATTCACTAGTGTTGGATGAAGTACTTGTACTTGTTTGGGTTGCGAACGAGTGCGAAAGTTGCACAAGGAAAGAAAAAAAAAATTCGGCGGGAACAATTCTTGGCCGGATCAAGCCGAATTTGTAGGGGTTTTTGATCCGGCCAGGAATCCGGCCGGATATCTGGCCCGATCTAGCTAGGATTGTAACGTGATAGTTACTGTTCATTTTCAGTTTTGTTTTCATTTTTCGTTATTCGTGGTCGTCGAAACGTTTGAGCGCTATAATATCATTCGGAACGGTTTAGCCCGTGTATGTTTGACTTAGTAGTCCTGGCGAGAGTTGGGCAAGCAGTCCGCTAACCCTTAAGGTACGCCCTGGGGAAAGGTGGGATTGTCACAGTTGGTATCAGAGTCTAGATTAGAACTGACTGGAGGAAATTAGGCATTTGCTTTTAGTATTTGTAGGGATTGTATTAAGGTGCCGTTAAGTGTGATTACCTTGTTTAAGATGTAAACCTTCGCTATCCTTGTAGGTTATGGCCGGAACAACTGGAAAGGGCGGAGGTGATCCGTCCAAGAGGCGATTTCGAGTTATAGATTACGTGGAGAGGCCGGGAGGACCGATTCGGCATTGGAGCACTGTGTGTCGGACTCGGCATTGTCTTCGATGCCAGAACTACTCCTATATCGATCATGTGGTCGTGGCCGTCCTTGATGAGAGGAGAAGGCTTAGGCGAACCACCGCTCGGGACCAAACCGAGATGGCGAGATTGAGGGGCATCACGTGGATGCAAGCAAACCAAATTCGCGAATTTTAAGGGGATGTCGCTTTGGAACAAGAGAGAACCGATGCTCTTAGAGAGCAATTGCGCGTGGCTACTGACCGCCTTACAAGGGTGGTCAGGGAAATTCGAGACCAGTCTGGGGGCATCATTAACGAGTGCGAGGCGCTAGTCCAGGAGGTGATTGGCGCTAACGTACAGGTGGAGGTTCCAGGCGGCGAGATACCTAGAGAAGGGAACACGCCTAGTTCTAGCCATGGGGGCGAGTCCGTGGGCTCAGTTGGGAACTAAGTTAGAGTTCTTTCGAGCTATGTTTTGATCCCATGTGAAAGACAGTTAGGGGAAGCTCTTAGTGAGCTACTTTTGTATTTTGAGCCTAGTTTTGTATATTGTACTTTTGAATGACCCCACTACTTTTATGGGATTACTTTTGTGTATATTTGACTAACTGCTACTGTATGACTTGTTTGATACCCCGTGTGTTATATGCATCGATGCTTTTATCTGGTGTTTTATCTATTGCTTCAATACTGTATTTGTGCCTCGAACCTAGATCGATTAAACCAATAGAAGGTACTCGTAGTAGACGAGGTTGTGGACGTGGAATTAGGCAACTCTCGACCGAAGGAGGTAATCGGGAACCCATGCCTAAACCAAATCCTTAGCCTAGAATCGACCCTAATGCTCAGGTAGTAGCTGCTATTCAGTGAATGACTGATCTGTTGGCCCACGTAGTGGAACACCAAGGCCAACATTCTATGCATCAACCTGAAAACCCTGCCAATAATATAGAGGGTGAGGATAGAATTCTCGAAAGATTTCAAAAGTTCTCCTCACCAAAATTTCTTAGAGGACCAGATCCCGATACGACCAAAAGATGGTTGAAAAAGATGATAGACATATTTGCGGCTTTACACTATACGGAGGAGAGACAGGTCACTTTTCCTGTCTTTCAGTTGGAGGGGACCGCCCGTTCTTGGTGGAACGTGATTCGAACAAAGTGGGAAAGAGAGCAAACACCAAGGACGTGGGTAAACTTCATGAGAGAGTTCAATGCGAAGCACTTTTCACCTTTAGTTCAGGAAAAGAAGGAGGACGAGTTTATTAGGTTTCACCAGTGAGTTCAAACGGTAGCCGAGTATGAGAGCCAATTTATTAGACTATCTAAGTTCGCCCCTAAACTTATCATAACTGAGCAAAGGAGGGTGCGACGATTTATTCAGGGGCTAAATATGGAAATTCAAAAGGATCTGGCGGTAGCCCAGATTAATACATTTAATGGGGCGGTGGAGAAAGCACTGCGAGTTGAAAATGCGAGACTCCAAGTTAGAAACTTTCAGGTGAGGAAACGGGGATTTCCTGGAAATAATTCAGGGCAAGGTGAGAAAGGTAACCCTCCCAAGTTTGAAAGGGGGACCGAAGGAGTGAGACTTCCGGGAGTGTCACAAGGAATCTTGCCAAGGGGTGGTCCAGTTGGACGAGGCCAACAGAGAAGTGCCTCACAGGGAAGCTCAGCCTCTGTTTCTCGGCGGCCTTGTAGATATTGTGGGAAACCAAACCACACGGAGGACAACTGCTGGAGGAAGGAAAGAAAATGCTTACGCTGTGGGAGTGCGGAGTATCAAATTGCTAACTGTCCGATTTTTCCTCGAGAAGCGAGAGTAGCTCCGCAATCATCAAAGGCCAACTCCGGGCAATCTAAGGTGGATGAGACGAGACAAAAGATGCCAACTCGGGTATACTCCCTTGAGCAACGTCAAGTCCCTGACTCATCTGAGATCGTGGAAGGTACAATCCCTGTCTTCCACCGTCTAGTAAGGATTTTGATAGAGCCCGGTGCTACTCATTTCTTTGTTAACCCCGATTTTATGTGCCGTATTGATATAAAACCTGTTAACTTGCCTTATGACTTGAAAGTTAGTACTCCTACGGGGACCAACTTTTGATCACTAGTATGTTGTATGTTAATTGTGAAATTTGGGTAGGAGAGAGAAAGTTATTGGGGAATCTTATAAATTTAGCTATTAAGGGGTACGATGTTATATTGAATATGGACTGGTTAGCTAAGTATGACGCCTAACTTGACTGTAAGAGAAAAGTGGTAGAATTTCGTATACTTGGGGAGGCGACTTTAAGGTTAGATGTAAGGGGTAGTCTAACCTCATCTGCATTGATTTCGGATATTCGGGTTAGCAAACTACTGAGTAGAGGGGCACAAGGGTTCCTAACTTTTCTTATAAACACTCCCACCGATAAGTTGAGGGTAAAAGATGTACCGATAGTGAATGAATATCCGGATGTGTTCTCTGACAAATTAGTGACCTTACCTCCTGAGAGGGAGATAGAGCTCAAGATTGACTTGTTGCCAGGGACGTCACCTATCTCTAAAATTTCATATCGAATGGCACCTGTTGAACTTAAGGAGTTGAAGTTGCAGTTGCAAGATTTATTAGAACGAAGATTTATCCGAGAGAGCGGATCTCCATAGGGAGCCCCTATATTATTTATCAAGAAGAAAGACGGGAGCTTGAAACTGTGTATAGATTATCGAGGGTTGAACAATGTGACCATTAAGAATAAATATCCACTGCCCCATATTGATGAATTGTTTGACCAGTTGCAAGGAGCAGTGATTTTTTTGAAATTAGACCTCCGACAGAGGTACTATCAATTGTTAATTAGGAAGGAGGATTTACCGAAAACTGCGTTTAATTCTAGATATGGGCATTTTGAATTCGCAGTCATGCCCTTTGGACTGACCAATGCCCCTGCTGCCTTCATGGATTTAATGCATAGGATTTTTAAACCCTATTTGGAACGATTTTGTGGTTGTCTTTATCGATGACATTTTAGCGTACTCAAAAATCCGAGTGGAGCATGAGCAGCACTTAAAAATTGTCTTACAAACCCTAAGAGAGCATCAGTTGTACGCCAAATTTAGTAAGTGTGGATTTTGTCTGGAGAAAATTTCTTTCTTAGGGCATGTAATTTCCCAAGATGGCATCACTGTTGATCCAGCAAAAGTAGAGGCAGTGACTGAATGGAAGAGGCCAAAAAATTTCACTGAAATTTGTAGCATTTTAAGGTTAGCTGGATACTATCGTCGGTTTATTAAAAATTTTTCGAAACTTGCCGGTCCTTTAATCGATTTAACCAGGAAGAATAGTCGTTTTATGTGGGATGCTATGTGTGAAGTTAGTTTTCAAGAATTGAAAAAAAGACTAACCATGGCACCAATTCTAACTTTGCCTAACAGAAAGGATAGTTTTACCATTTATACTGATGTCTCGAGGGAAGGATTGGGGTGCGTGTTGATGCAAAATAAGAACGTGATATCTTTTGCCTCTAGGAAATTGAAATTTCATGAGCAGAACTACCCAACCCATGATTTGGAGCTAGCCGCAGTTGTTTTTGCTCTGAAAAAGTTGAGACACTACCTGTAAGGAGTAACTTTTGAGATTTATTCTGACAATAAGAGCCTTAAGTACCTCTTTTCACAAAAGGAGTTGAATATGAGAAAACGACGGTGGATGAAATTTTTAGTAGATTACGACTGCACGATTAACTACCATCCGGGGAAGGCGAATGTAGTAGCCGATACTTTAAGTCAGAAAGCTAAAATAGCCGGGTTAATGGTCAAAGAGTGGGAGATGTTGGGAGCAGTTAGTGAGTGGAACCCTAGTTTGGATAGCTAAAAAGTGACTTTTGGAAATATCCGGGTAACATCTGCTATACTAGGTCGAATTAAAGAGGCCCAGGAGAAGGATCCGATGGTACAAAAGCGGAGGAAAAATGTGGAGAAGGGGGAATTGCTCGATTTCAATTTGACTCCTGAAGGGATTTTGAAATATCGAAATCGAGTAGTGGTGTGCCTAAGGATGAAACTTTAAAAAGGAAATTTTGGAGGAACCTCATCGATCGAAATATACGATCCATCTAGGAAGTAACAAGATGTATCAAGATCTACGAAAGTTGTATTGGTAGAATGACATGAAGAGGAAAATTGCCCAATATGCATAATCTTGTCTCGTCTGCCAGCAAGTTAAGGTTGAACATCACAAACCCTTTGATTTGTTACAATCTCTTGAGATACGTGAATAGAAGTGGGAAAATATTACGATGGACTTTGTCTCCGGGTTGCCAAGGACCCAAAAAGGACATGATGCCGTTTGGGTGATCGTAGATCAGTTAACTTGCTAAAGTGACTTGCTAAAGAAGGTTAAAGGCATTGGTAGAGTGATTAGTGAAGGGAAAGCCCTAAGCTACCTTATCTCTTGTGGTTCTAAGGTATTTTGTCAAGAAATTCCCTCTTTGTTCTTAATAATGGTAAATTAGTGGGTTTTAGTGGCTAAATATGCTATTTTGTGGAAGATTTCATGGTTTGAGATAGAGTTAGATAAATTTCAGATTTTATTGGTGATTTTTCTGTCCTTATATGATAATTATTGGTTGGCCATGGAATGACAGCTTGATATGGTGTAAAATGAAGTTTTTATATGTTAGTTGTGGTTGTTTGCTGAAAATTTCAGTTTGTAGAGCAAAATTTCAGTTTAGGGTTTCCAAATTAGGGCTTTACTATGGTTGGTTGTTGAGCTCTTAATTGGCTAAGATTGAAGGGTATTGTAACCCTAATGAGGTGTATTGAATAGCTTATGATTTGTATGTGTACTTGTGGTTGTTTTGGATGAATGTAAATGATTGTTGGTAGGATGGAAAATATGAAATTTAAGGGGGAAATGCTGTCCAAAATTTGAGGATATTGGGTTTCTTTGAGTTTAGATTGAGATTGGGTAGAATAAAAGGTTTTGGGGTTGTTTATGCTTTTAACACCAAATGTTCTTTATTTTTATTTCTTAGTTATATTGGGTCTTGCACTAATAGTTCATTAAAGAGGTATATAACCCGTGTTCGAGTCTCAATTGTTGTTTCTTGCTTGTTTATAGGACGCGCCGGTGATCCAAAGCATACATCGGACGGAAATTTGTGAACTTGCTTTGCTTGAACTGGTGAGTGTACCATTGCATGATTTAATGCTTAAATGGTTGTTTGTATTCGAACGTTTGGACTGAATAACTGTGAACACTGTTTATACTGCATGAGACGAGAGTGTACTTTATCACTCTCGTTCTCTTTCCATTTGACTGTTTACTGTATAACTGTGAATCTGTACCTGTGCATGGTTTGATATCATTGGAGGCTTGTATCCAACGACTTTACTGTGATATCTGAGCTCAAATCTCATTGGTCGCTAATCGAGTCGAACCGGCAAGGGTTTGGTCGATTAGATAACGAACCATGGGTTTACTGTTTGTCGAGTGGAGTGTTGTCTCCTCGATCTTGTGGTATACTCGAGTATTACCCTACTGTTACTGTGAGGTGTTCAGGCCCGGTAATGGTGTATATGGTGGATGAAATTTGGGGTAAAGTGGAGTCTACGGACGTAGTTACTTGCAAACGTTGATAGAGGGTCAACGGGTTCGAATCAAGTGGTAAAAAGGGAAATTTGGCACTTGAGTACCATCCGTATCCTCTTATTTCACGTTAAAATGTGGTGCTCCTTGGTATTTAAATGAAGTCTATGGGATTGTTTAAGGTGTACTTCTGTGATTCTTAATTGCCTGACTTGTTGGTACCTCATTGGGCGTAAACTCACCCTCGTTATCTTTGTTTTCCTTACAGGAACAACTTTTGGAACCATGATTTTGAGAAGCTAGTTGAGCTATTTAGATTTTCTTTTGTTCTGTTGTATAGCTCCTCGGTAGTTGAAAATTCTAAATGTATTTCGATCCAATGTTCCCTTTTGATTTGTAATCATACCAACGTGTGTATATAAAAGTATTTATCATGTTTAGGTGATATAGATTTCCTTGGTATTGTACATTCACTAGTGTTGGATCAAGTACTTGTACTTGTTTGGGTTGCGGACAAGTGCGAAAGTTGCACGAGGAAAGAAAAAAAAATTTCAACGGGAACTGTTCTCGAATCCTGCCAGATCTTGGCCAGATATTTGGCCGAATTTGTGGGGGTTTTTGAAAAAATTTTGGATCGAACTGCTGCCTCCATTCCGGCAAGAATCCGGCCAGATATCCGGCTGGATCTAGGCTGGATTGTGACGTGGTAGTCACTGTTCATTTTCAATTTTATTTTCGTTCTTCGTTATTCGCGGTCGTTGAAACGTTTAAGCGCTATAATATCATTCGGAACAGTTTAACTCGTGTGTGTTTAACTTAGTAGTCCTAACAAGAGTTGGGCAAGCAGTCCGCTAACCCTTCGGGTACGCCCTGGGGAAAGGTGGGACTGTCACAGCTACAGTACAGGAGGAACAATGGATTATGCTTCAAATGTGGAGAAAAATTTGGACAAGGACATCAATGCAAAACTGGCCATCTAAATCTCCTGATTACTGAGGAGGAAGAAGATTCTGAGTTTGAAGATGCACTATGAGAGCAGGTTGAGTCCACTGGTAATCTAGGACAAGTCATGGAGATGTCCTTACATGTACTATCTGATGCGCTGCAGAGGAAGACTATAACATTGATAGGGAGACTGGATGGAGAAGAAATGTTGATAGTGGTTGACACTGGAAATTCAGATAGTTACATCAGTAGTGAGAAGGTTATTGCCTTTGACGTTCCATACAGACTAGTTGATCCCTTCTTTGTAATTGTCGAGAATGGAGCTTGTGTGACCAGTAAAGCTATTTGTCCAAAGGTGGTGTGGTAGATTAACCAACATAAATTTTGTTATGATCTTAAGGTAATGGACATAAGTGGTGAGGACATTATATTGATGGTGGATTGGATGACCCATTTCAGCACCATTACATTTGATTTCCACCAACTGACTATTTCCCTGCACAACCAAGGAGAGATAGTACAGTTGAGGAGGCAAGCAGAGAACTGTGATTTAGATCTCATCAAGGGCAATGACCTGAGAAATTTTATTGAACACAAGAAGCAGATGTGCCTAATAATGAGACTGGGACAAGGACACTCATTAGAGGGGAATGTTGTGCGTCCTGAAGTACAGGGAATTATAGAGGGGTTTGCTGATGTATTTGAAACCCCCTACTAGGGAAATAGATCATGAAATCCCTCTGAAACCTGGATCCCAAGCCTTTAAACTAAAACCCTATAGGTATCATCATTCCCAGAAGAATGAGATAGAAAAGCAAGTCACAGACATGTTGCAGCTTGGAATTATCATCAACAACAATAGTCTTTTTGCTTCACCAGTGTTGCTAGTTAAAAAGAAGGAGGGAACTTGGAGATTCTGTGTGGATTACAGGAAACTAAATGAGATGACCATCAAGGACAGATATTCTATCCCTAATGTAGATGAATTGATCAATGAACTAGCAAGGTCAAGGTATAAAACCAAGTTGGATCTCACTTCTGACTACCATCAGATCTGTAAGCCCCGATGCAACCAAATACAACAAAAATACTCAACCAGACAAGTAGTCAAGTAAATACAATGACAAAGAATATAAGCAATTTTAAAGTACAAAAATAGAGTAACAATAAAGTAAAAGAAATTCAAACCAATCAAACTCCCAAACTTCTTCCAACCTTGGAGTTGAATCCACCAAATAATTTCTTCAATTGATGGTAGTGCTAACCAACTTGTACAAGTGAAGGCTCACTCCTTCCTCACCCCAAACATACTTTGGTTGAGCAAAGGAATTTTACTACTCTCCAAGTAAACCCTCAACTAGCTACAATTGAAAGTTTACCCATTCAATTAAGAACTACTTTATACAGGTGAGGCAACCTTTATCAAGGTTTTGCCACTCCAAGTGATAGGTTCACCTTCACCAAGGTTTTACTCCTCCTAGAGAGTAACCTTCACTTGAGCAACCTTACAACCCAACTTTCCCAACCCCTTATACAACCAACAAAGAATATTTCTACTCAAAGATCTCACTTGTAAGCTTGTATTTAGTGTTGGCAAAAGTCTGTGTCTTGTTGTGTTTTGGGGTATTTATAGAAGGTGAGAAATGGCTCCAAAAGGCTCTCCAACAGTCAAATATTAAATGCTGTCGAAACTAGCTGTTGGCCTGTCGGACGTCCGAACCATATGCTCTGCGTCCGAACCATGCGTCCGAACCACTTATCGGACGTTCGAACCATTTATTCTGCGTCCGAACCCTGCGTCCGATAGAAGTCAGAATGTTCAACTTTCATTCTTTTTGTGTCGGACGGCCGAAGCAATGAATGAGCGTCCGATCCAAGCGTCCGAAGAGTATCGTCGTCTGTCGGACGTCCGATCCTCTATCGAGCGTCCGATCCTCTACGTCCGAACCTTCATATTTCTTAACTTCTCTTTGATTCAAATCTTTTCGATTCTCTTTTGGATCAATGACCTGTTCTAACAAATTTCTCACATAAAAACATTAGTCCAAATCTACATTTTGGTTTGTTAATCATCAAAACCAAGGACTGATCAACCAAGGTCAACAATCTCCCCCTTTTTGATGATGACAAACAAAATGAAGATTTCTTTGATCAAATAAGTTCAAATAAAACTCCCCCTTAGAAAATGCCAACATACAAAGAAATTTCAATAAATCCTACTCCCCCTTTTAGCATCAATCAAAAAGCAAACTCCCCCTTTATTTTTCAAATCAAGACCATATTGAATGTCTAAACTTTCAAATGTACTTTCAACCATTTAGCACTTTTTGGATCAAATCTTCATGATGTACCTAAGTATGAGAAATTTCATTTGGTATTTTTTCTTTATAGGGTCCTTGGGAGTTAGTACAACATGATCTAGCAATCCACATGGATTTCATACATTTTCTCATATTTTTCTTTACATAGCAATCATTTTGCATATGTCCAAATTGACAACAAAAGTGACACATGATAGAAGTATTTTGCACATAAGTGGATTTAATACAACAAATTTTCTTACTTCTTATCATAGCAAACTTATTTGTGCCTTGAAAAGATTTGCATTCTTTTGTTTGAGAAAACTTTTATTTTTCATTTTGGAGAAACTCGTTCAAGTCATTAATTCTTTTCTTTAACAAATTTTATTCCTCCAACATTTTTTCATAAAACTTTGTTTTCTCTTCCAACTTCCTTTTCAAATTATTTTTGCAATCAAAAACACCTTTTTGATTTTTTAAATCATCATTTTCCATTCTCAAACATTTGTTTTCTTGAAAAAGTTTGGAGTTTTCTTCCAACAAATCATTTATTTTTGTTTTCAAATCTTTATTTTTAGCATAAAATTCTCTCAAACTTTTATGCATTTTAATCATAAGAATTTGCACATCATCATCTTCATTATCTTCATCACTAGAAGAGTGATAAGAATTTACCTCATCTTCTCCAAAGGCCATTAGTGCCATTTGGGCCAACTCTTCTTTTTCTCTTTTTGAATTTCATTCATCCCATGTAATTTTGCAATCTCCTCTTGAACTTCTCTTGTTGAAGATTTTCTTGAAACTTTTAATGTGAGGAGTTATATCATTGTCCACTTCCATGTTTTCATGACCCATGAATGATGGGTTATCCCCCACTTGAGATGCTTTAAAAGTTATGCCTCTCTTATACATTCTTGCATTTTCTTCCTCTTGCACTTTGAATTTCAGCTTTAATTCATAAGAGGTTAGGAAATTCACAAGAGATTCAATGGACATAGAATTTAATTCCTTTGCCTCTTCTATAGCATTTATTTTATTTTTCCATTCTTTTGGCAAGGCATTCAAAATCTTTCTATTTTTTTCACCCAAAGAATATTCTTTTCCAAGCAATTTAAGATCTTGAATAATGTCACAAAATCTATTACACATCTTATCAACATTTTCAAGAGGATGCATTTTGAAAAATTCATATTGAGAAACAAGCAAAGATTTCTTTTGTTCTTTAATATCTTGGTTACCTTCATGAAATTCACACAATTTATCCCAAATATCTTTAGCTGATTTACAACCTTTAATTTTACTAAATTCATTTACATCTAATGCATTGCACAATATATACATGGTCTTGGCATTCAAAGAAAGGTATCTCTTATCTTTTTCATTCAATTCTTGTCTAGTCTTTAATCTACTCAAATTAGTGGTAGACTCAACTATTCTAGTTTCATAAGGACCATCTTCTACCACATACCATAATTCAATATAAACGGATTGTAAGAAAATCATCATTCTTTGTTTCCACATGCTAAAATGAGAACCATTAAACATAGGTGGTCTATCAATAGATTGCCCTTCTAAAAAAGAAACATTTATTGTTGCCATGATCTTTACTCTAAGCGGTTAAACTTAATCTCTAGGAGACCAAGCTCTGATACCAATTGTAAGCCCCGATGCAACCAAATACAACCAAAATATTCAACCAGAGAAGTAGTCAAGTAAATACAATGACAAAAAATATAAGCAATTTTAAAGCACAAAAATAGAGTAACAATAAAGTAAAAGAAATTCAAACCAATCAAACTCCCAAACTTCTTCCAATCTTGGAGTTGAATCCACCAAATAATTTTTTCAATTGATGGTAGTGCTAACCAACTTGTACAAGTGAACGCTCACTCCTTCCTCACCCCAAACATACTTTGGTTGAGCAAAGAAATTTTACTACTCTCCAAGTAAACCCTCAACTAGCTACAATTGAAAGCTTACCCATTCAATTAAGAACTATTTTATACAGGTGAGGCAACCTTTATCAAGATTTTACCACTCCAAGTGATAGGTTCACCTTCACCAAGGTTTTACTCCTCCTAGAGAGTAACCTTCACTTGAGCAACCTCACAACCCAACTTTTTCAACCCCTTATACAACCAACAAAGAATATTTCTACTCAAAGATCTCACTTGTAAGCTTGTATTTAGTGTTGGCAAAAGTTTGTGTCTTCTTGTGTTTTGGGGTATTTATAGAAGGTGAGAAATGGCTCCAAAAGGCTCTCCAACAGTCAAATATTAAATGCTGTCGAAACTAGCCGTTGGCCTGTCGGACGTCCGAACCATTTGCTCTGCGTCCGAACCACCTATCGGACGTCCGAACCATTTATTCTGCGTCCGAATCCTGCGTCCGATAGAAGTCAGAATGTTCAACTTTCATTCTTTTTGTGTCGGACGGCCGAAGCAATGAATGAGCGTCCGATCCAAGCGTCCGAAGAGTATCGTCGTCTGTCGGACGTCCGATCCTCTATCAAGCGTCCGATCCTCTACGTCCGAATCTTCATATTTCTTAACTTCTCTTTGATTCAAATCTTTTCGATTCTCTTTTGGATCAATGACCTGTTCTAACAAATTTCTCACATAAAGACATTAGTCCAAATCTACATTTTGATTTGTTAATCATCAAAACCAAGGACTGATCAACCAAGGTCAACAAGATCAGAGTCAAACCTAAAGACACTTATAAAACTGTTTTTCAGACTCATTGTGGGCATTATGAATTTTTAGTTATGCCTTTTAGACTAACCAACTCACCAGCAACATTTCAGTCTCTCATGAATAAGATATTCCATCCATACTTTAGGAAGTTTGTATTAGTTTTCTTTGATGATATTCTGATCTATAGCCCCACTCTGGAACTGTACTTGGAACATCTGAAAATAGTACTGACTGTCCTAAGGAAACACAGATTGTTTGCAAAGAAATCTAAATGCTCATTCGCTCAGCAGACTATAGATTACCTTGGTCATACCATTACTGAGGATGGAGTATTCATGGATCAGTCAAAAGTTGAGAGTATGGTGAATTGGCCTACACTCAGGACTATAAAAGAGCTAAGGGGCTTCCTTGGACTAACTGGTTACTACAGGAGGTTTATCAAACATTATGGGATCATCTGTAAGCCACTCACTGAGCTACTTAGGAAGGACAGTTTTGCTTGGAATCTAGGAGCATAAGAGGCCTTCACCTCATTAAAGAACATTATGTGCAGGGCTCCTATTCTCAGGTTGCCTAACTTTCAAAAGACTTTCACCATTGAGACTGATGCAAGTGGAGGAGGGATTGGTGCAGTATTAATGCAAGAAGGTCACCCCATTGCTTTCTTAAGTAAAGCATTATCAACCAAGAATCTGGGATTATCAGCCTATGAGAAGGAACTGTTAGCATTGGTAATGGCTGTAACTAAGTGGAAGCACTATCTGGTGGGGTATCACTTTATTATTAAGACTGATCACCAGTCTCTGAAGTACTTGCTTGACCAGAAACTCACTACTGCTTTACAATATAAATGGTTGGCTAAGTTGTTGGGATTGGGTTATGAGATTCAGTACAAAAAAGGAGCAGACAACAAGGTAGCTGATGCATTGTCTAGTTTGCATCGTAGTAACTTGGATCAGACAACTCCACAAGGATCCTGTTTAGCTATATCAATTTGCTAAACCATTGTGGACACAAGAACTTCAAGGAAGTTACGGTTCAGACCCTTATTGTCAGACCATCATATCCCAACTAATACTGGATCCTGCTGCTCATCCATAGTATGAATGGGACAATGGATTGCTTAAGCATAATGGCAAATTTTATGTGGGATCATCTAAAGGGGTGAGAGAGAAAATAATACAAGCTCTTCATGCATCTGCAATTGCAAACCACTCTGGACAAAGGGGCTGCTGGCAGAGGATGAAAACTCTCTTCTATTGGCCTACTATGAAGCAGGACATTATTAGAGCTATTCAGGCCTATGACACTTGCCAAAGATTTAAGTCTGAGCATGTACAATACCCTGGTTTACTGCAGCCACTACCTGTCCCTCATTTAGCATGGACTCATCTCACCATGGATTTCATAGAAAAGCCTGCCTGAATCACAGGGATAGAACACAGTGTTGGTAATGATTGATAGGATGACCAAAGTGGGACATTTCATTGCATTAACTCATCCTTTCACTGCTAAGCAGGTAGCACAACTTTTCCTGGACCACATCTTTCGATTGCATGGACTTCCAGAATCCATAGTGACTGATAGGGATAGGATATTCACCAGTCTCTTCTGGCAGGAGCTCTTCAAACTGGCAGGGACTGCATTGCACTACAGCTCTGCTTACCATCCACAATCAGATGGACAGAGTGAACGACTGAATCAGTGTGTTGAAACCTACCTCAGGTGCATGACTGGAGAGTTTCCCTACAATTGGAGCAAATGGCTGGTTTTGGCTGAATGGTGATATAACTCCTCTTACCATTCTAGCCTACAAATGACACCATTTGAGGCATTATATGGATATCAGCCCTCTTCTATACCCCTTGGGCCTCATTTCGACTCTATCATACCAGCAACATCTCAGTTACTTCAAGAGAAATTGAGGATTTCCAGCAGTAAACGAGATCACTTACTTAAAGCTCAACAGAGGATGAAGTTTTTTGCAGATAAAAAAAGCACAGAAAGGACATTTGCAGTGGGGGGTTGGGTCTTCTTGAAGTTGCAACCATACAGGCAACAGTCAGTTGCCATCAGAAAATGCCTCAAACTCTCTGCCCAGTTCTATGGTCCTTTTCAAGTGGAAGCCAAGGTGGGATCAGTAGCTTATCGGCTCAAATTACCTCCAGGGGCATGAATTCATCCTGTTTTCCATGTTTCTTTACTCAAGAAGAAGATAGGGCCATTGCAACCAATTTCTACCACACTACCTGAGTTCGACTGATGATCAGTGTCCCTTGCAACCAGAGCTCATTTTGAGAAGAAGGGCCATCATGCAAAATGGACAGTCTGTGATCCAATACCTGATCAAATGGAAGCAGCTGAGTGAAGAAGAGGCGTCTTGGGAGGATAAAGATTTCATCCATGCTCAGTTCCAGTCTTGAGGACAAGACTCAAAATTAGGGGAGGCAATGTCAGGAATTAGCTTTGATACGATGTCGTTTATGCAAAAATTGTATGATTAAGGGCAAGAAATCAACGCATAAGTAAGACGGCATCGTAAGGTTAGGAATCAGATGAATTACAGCTTGAATAGGATGGCGTCGTTTAGCTAATAAAATAAGAAATTAGTTAGTTGGTTATCCTTGCCTATTTGTACTGATGTAATTGGTAGAGTTGGTTATGACTTGGAATAACAAAATTTGTTTCTCTCTCTCTTTCCCCAAATTTTCCCACTCAATCTTCTCTCTCTCTCGCCTGATGATTCTTCCCCAATTTCTTCTTCCCCAAACTCCGATTTCCCTTCTCCCTCATCAATTCTCTAAGATTTAGGTCAGGAGCCTAACAAAACAACTCTAACGTATGGCTCTTTGCGTGATTTGCCTGGTCTGGTGAGAGGTAACGTCGCTCTTGATCAGATGGGTGTTCCAAGTTTGCGTAGAGTTAAGGCATAGGTTAAGATAGCGCTAGTGTTGGCTTTGCTTTCCATGTATGCCCTTCTTAATTTTTATCAAATAAAATAACTCGGATTTCAAAAAAAAAAAGTTATGTACAAAAGTTCAAAATTTGTAGACAACTTATCATGTGCCCTTAGAGTGTAGAATACAGAAAAAAAAATCTTAAACTACAACTGATCCTAATATTTTTCTCTATGATAAACTAGCTTTTATCCATTTCTTTAGATGATGAAAGGAATTAGTTAGTCACATATCCTCTAGTGATTACAACAGCATCAAAACAAATTAGCACCCTTTTCCCGTAGTTTAAAAATCCCTCAGCCACTAAGATTTTGCATATCGAACGAATTAAGGAACATAGGCGCTTCGTGCTGCACAACAGTGTCCTTGTTGACGATGCAAGGACAGAAATGCATCCGCATATACTTCCTTAAGCATTTTGATTATTTTATGATTCGAATTTTTCTTGTCTGACAGCTGGACTTAATTGAAAAACACAAGTAATAATATTTCAAAGCTGATTCGTCAAAGTTTACCCAATTGGTGAAACTTTCTTAATAGAGTTGACTTTGTATTACGTGACAATGATATGGAATTGATGTTCTTCCCTTTTTCCTTTTTTGTGTTGAAGACGCACAAAGTTTTCAATGGGAAATTTATAGCTTTTCACGACAAAATGTGTTCTGATAAAAGTTCATTCCAGAGGTTAAAATTTTGTGAGTTAAAAATTTACTTCTCAAGTCTTTGATGGGAAAGTCTTGGTATTTCCAAAAAGTTTAAGCAGGATGCTTTTGGCTTTCTCTCCATGTGTTTGTGAGTTAGATCTAAAATTATCAGGGCTCCAGAGATCTCTTGAAATCGCAACATATAAACCACTTTCTGTTCTCATTTTTCATTGAAGTCTTTCCAAAAGGAATTTTTTTTTTTATGAATTATGATAGATAATTAATCTGACGGTGCATATATATATGTGATTTGCAAGAGGGTGTTTGACGAAATGGTTTGGCTTTCTAAGTAATGATAGGAATGCCATTTGCAAAGAAGGGCAGGGGGCCTGTGCTGTCATATTTTATGCGATTTGATTCGTTGTTGTATAAGTTTAAACTTTTGACGTGCAATTGTGCTATAATATTATACTAAATATATGTGTGAAATATTTTGTCTATATACATCACTTTTATCGCGAATACAACAGCTGAGTATGATAATATAGTATAATGTAATTGTACACCAAATAATATAGCAAATATAACAATCGATCCGAATTACATGAAATCATAACAACAAAATCACCGCCTCCCAAATTTTACAAAATTAGGTTTTTTTTCTCTTAGATTATTGAAAATTTTCAAAAATATTCTACATAATTTAAACTTTTGTGCTACAAAAATTTGAAGAGATTTTACATTACACACTTAAGCTTAGATATATTAAGGGATAATTTCAGAAACCTCCCTTGAGATTTCTAATAATTTCACTTGGCTCCCCTAAGGTTTCAAAAATTACACCTACCTCCCTTACCCATTTAAAATGATAACACCAACCTTAATATTTTAATAAAAGTCTCTTATTGCCATGTTTATGCAAAAGATGGATTTTATAATTGTTTTTCCTTTTTCCTTCTTATTCATTTCTCTTATATTTCATTAGAAATATAGAAGAATTATCAATGTTGTCTTTAATATCTATCCAAATCAAACATTAAACTAGTAATATTTTTTTGATAACTTTTAACATCATCCATTTTTTTTTGCAACCCATTTTCATATTAAAATCAAGAATAAATCAACAATAATTATAAACAAAATGGCCCAAAATCACTACCAAACTATGTTAGTTCTATCACTAAACTAGTCCATAAACTTTTATTAAAAAAGTAGTCCACAAACTTAAAAAAAAAAGATAACACTTTCTTCTTTATCGTAAAAAGAATCTATATCCCCCAATAAAGTTCTATAAAAAGAAATAGCCTATTATGACAAAAGATTTATTGTTGTAGTTGATTATTAAATAACAAATATTCGTATGAAGAACTTGACCCTCTCTTTTTGATAATTGTGCTAAATTACTTTATAATTGTTTAGAAGAACAAATTAAACTTTATAAAATAAGGGCATTTTAGGATATTCATTAAATTTTTCACTCTATTTTAAGTTTTGGTTACCAAAATATCTAATTAAGAGAGGTAAGTGTAATTTTTAAAACATCAAGGGAACTAAGTGAAATAGCTAAAAATCTAAGGGGAGGTTTATGAAATTATCCCATATATTAAAGTTTGCCCCCAAGATTAATTTTCCCTTTTTATCTATAGTTTCTCATCTATGAGCCGATCCATAGAGCTAGTTAGACTGTAGTCCTCACATTTGTGGGATTTGACACCCAAGATTCTCCTTCTTGGAATGTAAAATGTAGATCTTCTATGTTAATAAATTCAAGACCCTACTGTCATAAACGAAATGACTGATCAACTCCTGTACACCTAATTTGACAACATTTAAATGGAGAACTTTAGCTAAAAGAATTATGGTCAAGCTAAAGAAAAAACCAGTTATTTTCCAACAATGGCAATCATTGATCAGGAAAAAAAAAAAAGGCAAAAAGACATCTTCAATCATTTAATAGCTTACCGGGCAAATTAACCCTTAGTGAAAACTGGTTGCTCTAGAATCAAAATTTTACCTTAGTTACCCAGGCAACTTTTTTGTGGCTTTTTTTTTTTTTTTTGGGTATATAGCTCCAGTTTTGCCCCCTCTGTCAAGCTTATATAATTATTAAGATAATAAAAGTGCCTTTAATAGTATTAATATATCCATTGACTTGAGCTGTCATCAGTTTGGCTACTTCGATTCCATGAGGCCTTTTCAATTCACACTAGCTGGAGAAAATGGTAATAAAAGTACTCAGAAAATGGGGAGTCATGAAAACCTTTAGTTCTATTCATTGCTAAGATGCTTTTCTCCATAAAGAGACTTCCTAACGAAAATACTTCGTAGATTTCTTTACTCCAAGTGGTGCATGGAAAATTAATATTTTCAATTATCAAATAAAATTTCCTTTTTTTTTGTGTAGATTTCATCCATCCAGCTGTTAACACATTCTATAAATCCGAATTGACTAATCTTTTCATTTCCATTTTCCAACTTGCGAATACGGCATCTTATATATTGTCTGCTAAACACTATATATTCTCTACCAAATATGAATACATATCACTTTTCTGAGCAAGTGCAGAGTCTTATCATTTGTATTCCCACCCAACAAATTTGTGGTTGAGCATCTTTACATGCTATCAGGTCACAAGTTAATAATCTTTTAAAGAACATGTTAAATTAATTTATTGGTATGAATACCCCGCCCCATTGCCTATTAATTACCCCCTCCCCCGCCCCATCCTCCGCCTCGACTTGCCCCGCCCCGCTTCCCCTGCGGGGTTAAAAAAAATTTTATTATATAATTTATTATAATTAAATTTGAACAAATAATCAAGTACTAAAATATCAACATATCATCAAATTATTATTCATTGTAACTTTACAATTGAAACTCATAAAAATAATTAAACAAAAGTTATTTGAATACAATCTAATATGATAAAAAAGTATAACTAAAATAATCAAGTTTTTACTTTTGATACAAATACAATCACTAAATTGTTATTGTATTTTTTTGGAAAAAAAATGTTATTGTATTAAGTGTAGTTAGGAATTTAATATAAATGTATTAATAAATTTAGTATAAATAATTAATAATTTTTATTAATAAACATGTATAATTAGTAGTATAATTAATAATATCATTATATGTATAATTATTATATATTTTTTTTATTTTAAACGGGTGGCGGGGCGGGGGTATATACCCCCGAAACGGGGGGAAAAATTCCCTCCCACCCCAATAGTCCCCGCGTGGCGGGTACCCGCCGGTCACCCGCTCCATTGCCATCCTTAGGTATGAATAATCAAAAAAGTATGTTAAAGTTAGTAATCTTTAAAATAATATGTTAAAATCATTAGTACAAATTAGTCAGAGAAGTAGCAGAAACACCACGATGCAATTAATACTTTCAAGCTCAAGGTCTCTATTATGGAAATTTGCATCGGTCAATATACACAAAGCATAGTTGTATGCACGTCTCTCTATCATGGAATTTGCATAGGTCAATATACAACACTTGGCATAGTTGTATGCACATCTTTTTTTTTATTTTGGTACTGTACTTCCTTGCTTTATAGTATGCACATTAATTTCTTTGGATTGCTTAAGATTATAACAATTATGAAGTAATATATATTAGAAAATTAACACAATTATGAATTTTTTTTTGTAAATTCAAATTTTATTAATAAGAAATGAAATAGGCAGTAAGCAAAAACAAAATCCTACAACAACTCTAGGACTCTACACCTTATAAAAAAAATACTACAAATAAACTGCAAAATAAATCACAATAACGCAAATTATGTTAAGCTAATAAATACTACTATGCAACAAAATTTTTGTCTTTGTCCCGCGTGAAACTACGAAGTCAAGAATTGACTCCTTTAACCTGTATTGTCAGCAAGATACAACTTTGCAATTTTATTCAATAGAAATCCTCAAATAGCTATTTTGACAGGGAAATTAAGCATTAATTTTGGTATCCCTTCATAAAACACAAGAGTACTTTTGATTATAACTATAGATCAACGAAAAATCTGCCTAAACATTTTGATAGCATTTTTCAAAAAGCAGAAGATGAAAAATTGCCCAACTGGGGAGTTCGTGATCTTTTCCTCATTCTAGTCTACTTACGATTCTTGGAAAAATGAATACTCACATCTCAAACAACAGCCTGTTCATCTGCATCGTCCCGCAGAATTCTAGGAAGTTAGGTGGCAATATTAATTACATTTCAAAATTGACTGCTGCGATAACTAATTCGATGGCTACTCCATGGTCAACGTTTGGACCCTTCCTGCCTGCACATAGCCCTTTTTGGATGCACATTTTTTTTCTCTAGGTAATATAATCTCCCAACTCATTTCTTTACAAATGCACCTTTAATCACCACCAAAAGGTGTGGACATGATCTTTACCCTAGAAAACTATTCACCGACAGGCAAATTGACGTCAGAAATACTAAGAGGAATTCTAGTTTCCTTCGGGTTCATGCCATTTTGTACCCTTCAACTGTAACTCGATTTCTAAACTGTAATTTGTGACATTATAGTCCTTAAACTATGAAACCCTTCTTACTCAAGTATAATGGTTAATACAATACCCGTGACTAGACAAGTATGAAGCAACCATAACAAAAAAAAATGCAAAATTCGAGAAAAAAGAAAGAAGTTTCGCGACCAAAGTATGTATCAAGGCATGGTACAGAAATAAAAGTGTCAAAATTAAGAGTTTAGGGATGAAAAAGAATCAAAATATAGTTTAGGGATTGATTTGTCTCAATTAGAGTTTAGATGTCAACTAAGAAGAGAGATAGAGTTGAAGAGTAGAATATAGATATAATAGTTCAATTATTGATATCAACGAGACAATGACAACTTTGGATTATTACCAACCTCTTCTTGATGGGAAAAGGAAATAGAGAAGAAAGTCGGGCCTGGTCTAAGCCTGTTTCGGAGGCAAAACAACATTATGAAATCACTGGCATTCACACAAATATGTCAAAGTCACCGGCATGCTAAGTTGCAAAATTTATACAAACACTGAATAATATATTGTTCTTAAAATTTTTGTTTAAGAATTAAGATTTAACAATTAGAGCACGGTACACGAATTAGCAATATTAAATAGGGATAATTTCAGAAACCTCCCTTGAGGTTTTTGATAATTTCATTGACCTCCCTTGAGGTTTCGAAAATAACATTGACCTCCCCTCAACTGATTTTGGGACCCATTGCTGATGTAACCTAGAATGAATTTGCTACTTTGCCCTTATGCATAAAAGGGTGATGAGAAACCAATTTCTGGAAAAATATAATTAGGTCATTAAATAAATGAACTAATAAAATGATATTAACTGTAGTTCTATCTCTAAAAAGCCAATGTAACTACACTTATGAAATGACACTAATTGATGCACCAATATGGAGCCATTTTTTGTGATTGGACATGACTTTAGAGATCAACACAAGGATAGTATTATACAAAAAATTGGCGAAGATGGAAAAATGGAGGGAAAAGAAGGAAAAAAGCATAGCTCCTCTCAGGTTAAAATATGCTTATTTGCATTAAGATTATTGACATGCTACCCACTCATGCTTTTGTATATGGTTGGCATTAGTGACAAACAATCAATGGTCATGAAATTTGGCTATGCAATCCTCACCATCTGCCTCATTCATCTGGGGCAGATGGTGTTTGAAACTATCTTGGATTGCATCGACAGTTATGTAATACTATAACTGCTACAATTATAGCAATTTTGAACTAATGTCAAGTGACTTATGTTACCTTACTAACTAGTTCAACTAATAAGTTGTTGCTTATTATCTCTTATTAAAGTTACAGTAGTAGTCATCCAACAATAGTCATACATTTCTTCCAAATACAATCCAACTGACAAGTACTATTGGTTTACTTCTTACATAATCAGAAAAGATTTAAAATGGTTGGTACAATGTCGTGACACTTTTATATTTGTTACGAGAGTTTATCCAATTGATTTTATATTTTGGATGAATATAGATACAACACCTAGTATGATATTTATGATGAGTATCATGTTAACTATGGCCTTTGGTTGGTCTAGCCTTGCCACTTTTTATTACCTCAAAATTAGGTAATCACACTAAAAATAAATTATTTCTTGAGTTGCTTGAGCCGTTTATATGCTTTTGAAAGAAACTTAAAATATGGCCATTGCACTAGCCATTTGTGCAGACTGAAGCTTCAAGTTGTTGTTACTGCACTTTTCCTAATTGCTATTACACCTACTAGAATTTACTAATTATGTATGTCTTTTAATAGTTTTCATTATTTACAAATACAAGTTGTGGATAAGCAAAAAGGGCATATGTGGAACACAAATATCATCTCACTCAAAATATTTTTTTAATGCTCATTTTCCTGACATGGGCTGATCATGTTACTACAACTATAAGTTCAGGGGAGGTTTATGTCATTTTCAAAACCTTAGGGGAGGTCAATGAAATTGTTGGAAGCCTCAGGGGATGTTTCTGAAATTATCCCTATTAAATAATGAATGTTCACAATTGATAAAGTTATCAAAGTACAGTTTGAGGACAACCCATTCCAACGTATACAAGATGTTTAGTCTTTGAAAAGTTAATTAGAGAAAGTGACGAGATTTTACTGGGCTTACAACTTCTAGGCCTTGGGAGTAAAAAGTGAAGACACTGAGTACTATAAAAGGGCTAGATGTTGCCTAGAAGCATATCAGCCTCAGACCACATTTTGTAGCAATGGGGAGCAAAGCAAAAGCAATGGGGTCTAGGCTGACTCCTCTTTTTACCACCGTTTTAGTGGTATTTGTTGCTCTTGGCTTGCCTTCAGAAACTGCAGCTGATTACGACAAGTATTCACCTCCTCCTCCTCCTTATCATTATTACTCACCACCACCTCTTGTGCATTCACCTCCACCATCACCAGTTTATAAATCACCCCCACCACCTTATCACTACTCCTCACCACCACCTCCAGTGTATTCATCTCCACCATCACTACCATCACCTGTTTACAAGTCACCTCCACCACCTTCGCCATTATACAAGTCCCTACCACCACCTTATCGATATTCCTCACCACCACCTCCAGTGCATTCACCTCCACCACCTCCTCCAGTTTACAAGTCCCCGCCACCACCTTACCATTATTCGTCACCACCACCTCCAGTGCATTCACCTCCACCACCACCGATTTACAAGTCACCTCCACCACCTCCTCCAGTTTACAAGTCTCCACCACCTTATCATTATTTCTCACCACCACCTCCGGTGCATTCACCCCCACCACCACCAGTTTACAAGTCTCCCACCACCTTACATTATTCTTCACCACCACCTCCTGTGCAAGCACCTCCACCACAATTTACAAGTCATCTCCACCACCTCCTCCAGTTTACAAGTCTCCATCACCACCTTACCATTATTCCTCACCACCACCTCCAGTGCATTCACCCCACCACCACCAGTTTACAAGTCTCCGCCACCACCTTACCATATTCCTCACCACCACCTCCGTGCATTCACCTCCACCACCATTTACAAGTCACCTCCACCAGTTTACAAGTCCCCACCACCACCTTACCATTATTCCTCACCACCACCTCCAGTGCATTCACCCCCACCACCACCACCTTACCATTACCTCACCACCACCTCCGGTGCATTCACCTCCACCACCACCGGTTTACAAGTCACCTCCACCATCTCCTCCAGTTTACAAGTCCCCGCCACCACCTTACCATTATTCCTCACCACCACCTCCAGTGCATTCACCCCTACCACCACCAGTTTACAAGTCTCCGCCACCACCTTACCATTATTCCTCACCACCACCTCCAACGCATTCACTCCCACCACCAGTTTACAAGTCACCGCCACCACCTCCTCCTGTTTATAAGTCCCCTCCACCACCTCATCATTATTCCTCACCACCACCTCCAGTGCATTCACCCCCACCAGCGCCAATTTATAAGTCTCCCCCACCGTCTCCCCCAGTATATAAGTCACCACCACCACCTCCACCAGTGTACAAGTCTCCACCACCTCCAGTCTACAAGTATAAGTCACCACCACCTCCTTCCCCAATTTACAAGTCACCACCACCACCTCCTCCAGTATACAAATCACCTCCACCACCTCCTCCAGTTTACAAATCTCCACCACCACCAATTTATAAATACAAGTCTCCTCCACTACCTCCTCCAGTGTACAAGTCATCACCACCACCTGCTTACAAGTCTCCACCTCCTCCAGTTTACAGTTCCCCACCACCACCAATCTACAAGTCTCCACCTCCACCCTACCATTACTACTACAATTCTCCTCCTCCTCCTCGTCACTACTAAGCAATTGTATCCAAGTTTTTGAGGTAATAACGCTTAACCAATAAATTAACTTTCGCATGATAAACCTTATCTCTATCTAGACAAACTGCCATGTGTATAATGCCAAATACGTACACCTAGATCCATGAAAATGAGTGGTAGAAAGTTTTCTTAAGAACCAAGGAACAGCATTAGTATTCCCTCTGCTTCCAAACACTTGTGTATTAAATAGATTAATGAATTGTTTAACATGCTCATCTACTTGAAAATGCACAATACCCATAACCCACTGAAATTTTTGCAGGAAAAGGGAAAGAGAATCTGTGTTTGAGAGCTTCGTGAAGATGTTGAAGAATAAGAATAAAAGCCCAATGCGAGGATGTTTTCAAGTTTTTCTATGTTTCCACTTTAATTTGTAAATTGAATTTTGCGACTCAATTAATTCCCTGTTTGTGGGGTACGTATTGTTTTACGTACCATGCCGTACATGTTTGTAAGGATTTCTATCCTATTGGCAAAAGTCGGTTCCGTACAATTAATCAATTCATTTCACTTCTATTGGCTCTACTATTTATGCATGTTACGACATTTTTTCTCTCTTTCCCTTATATTTTGCCTTTAATATTATTGAGTCAATATTAATAATGGGCCTTTTTCTTAAAATTATACTATTATACATAGGTAGTTTGGTCTAACGCTAAATTCATGTTTGTCTTTCTTTTATTCCCTTTACATCTCAAAGTATACTATAGTTTGTAATCATTGTGGTGATGATATTACCAGCTGGTACTTATAGTTTAAGGCAGAGACATGATATTAACAACTATCTCATTGAAACATAAGGAAAAATCATGACAAGTGTGAGTCTTGGTTAATGCACAATTTGTAAGTGGAATTTATATTTATAAAACTCAAAAAAAAATTTTGACAATGCTATTACTAATTAATTAAGGACTTTATTGCTATAACTTATCGCTTACTAGTTTAAACTATAAATGATCTCAATACTTTTCTCCATGATGTCGATTTCTTTAGACTACGAAAGGGAAAAATTAGTGACATATCCTCTACTGATTACAACATCAGCAAAAATTAGTTATAAACTTTTCCGGTGGTTTTAAATCCCTCGGGCCCTAAGATTTTTTGCTCATCGAGTGAATTAAGGAACATAGGCAATTCGTTCTACATACCAAGTCCTTGTTTAAGATGCAAGTACTAAAATGCATCCACTTCATTAATTTGGGAAATTGCCATAGTTTTTTTTAAGCATTTTGATTTTTTACATGATTCAAAATTTTCTGATTGGATACAATCACTTTGTATCAAGAACACATTTTCAATCACCTTTTTTTATCTTCTCAATAAGAAAATAAAAATTTATTCATGCTTTTCTAACATATTCAATCATTGATCTGAAAATTAAAACATTAAAAAAAAAGGACATTTTCAATCACTGCTTACAGGGCAACTTCCCCATGTGAACCTCTTCAAACAAAGCCAATAATATGAAGGAATATCTAAATATACTTTTGCCCTAAAGGCTGGTTGCCTTGGGGTCAAAATTTAACCTTCGGGAGTATAATTACCCTGCCAAATTTATTTTTTTTTATGGGTATATAGTTCCAATTTTGCCTCCTGTTAAGCTTATAAATATATTATCACCCAGAAAATAAAGGAATCTTGAATACTAACATGTCCATTGACTTGAGTTGTCATCAATTTGGCTACTTCGATTCCATGAGGCCAATCCAATTCACACTAGCTAGAGAAAATGGTGACAAAGGCACTTAGAAAATTATATGTAATATTGATTGGTAGTAACCAGCTTGTATTGATTGGTAGTAACCAGCTTGTGCTCTTATGAAAAAAAAATTAGCAAAATTTATGAGAACAATTAAATTTATTCGTACAAATCAGTCAAAGAAGTAGTATTTTAAAGACCGTGATGAAATTAATACTTTCAAGGTTTCTATTAGGAAGACTTCCTTTGTTGGTGAAACTACAGTACTAGGCAGAGTTATATGGTATCAAAAAATAGTTGTATTCACGTCTGTTCTTTTTTTCTTCCTTAAGTTTTTTTCTTTATTCTCGTGACTTCAAAAATACGAACTCAAGAAATTGGCTGCTCAATCAGTATGTCATACAGGCTTCGCTAGTGAGGTATAACTTCACAACTAGAGCCAATAGAAATCGTCAAATGATTTTTTGACATCCAAATTAAGCAATAAATTTTGTTTTCATTTCATAACATATAATAGTACTACTTCATGGGAGATTTTATAGTTTCTTTAGGGTATTATACCTACAAGTGATATTTGTCATTGGATAGTGAAAGAAGTGTTAATGACTGTAAGATTAAATATTGTTAAATATTGAAAATTTAAACTATTTATCTTTATTGAGAGATACAACTTAAAGAATCCTACCCAAAAGAGACTATAGAATTTTCTCTGTTTTTCATCATCTGTAGACATAAATTTTGCCTATACAATGTGATAGCATTTTTTCAAAAAGACAAGATGGAAAATTGCCCCCCTTGAACGGAAAATTGCCCCCTTGTCAATTCTTTAAAAAAGAATACTCGCTCCTGAACATAGCCTGTTCATCTACACTGTCCCGCAGAATTCTAGAAAGTTAGGCAAAACTAGACTAGTTGACAGGTATAATCATACCCAACATCAGGAACAAGCAGTTGCACATTTCAAAATTCGCTGCAGCAACAACTAATTTGATGACTTACAACACTACACGGTCAAACTTTGAATGGCAATGGATCTTTTGATGTAATTTTCATGTTACATACATTAATAGATTGATATCTATATTCTTTAAATTATCGTAATAATACTCTTAATTACATTTAATTGATAAAAAGAACACGTGTCAACACACAAAAATGTGTAATGTGAATGTTACATTAGTGTATAGCAGAAGACCTATAGTCTCTTCACATCTCTTCCTGCACGTATCAATTCGTTTCCTCTAGATAATAATCTCCCAACTCATTTCTTTACAAATGCACCTTTTATGTTTTATTACCTCCAAAAGCCTTTACAGGGTCTTTACCCTAAAAATCAATTCACCGACTCGCATTTGATATCAGAAATTCTTATTACGAATTCTACTTTACTCAAAGATTGACTGTTAATAATGAGACAACGACCATTTTGTATTATTACACCGTCCTTCTTGATAGGCAAAAGAAATAGAGAGGAATGCGGGTCCGTATATGGTCTTTTATTCATAGATAATACAACATTACGCCATCGAGCATTCACACAATATTTCAAAGTCATTGCATGCCTAAGACCCTGTTTGATAATCCAATTCCATACTTAAATTTAATGGATTTAAATCTTAACACATTCAAATCGTTTGATAACAAAAAATTGAACATTTAAATTAATTAAGTAACACTGGATTTCCAAGACAAAACTTGCTCTCAAAATTAAGTGATAAGTGAATAACTTATCACTGAATGTATGTATTAGATTTAATACTTAATAATTTAATGAATTCAAACTTCAGATTTCAGATTTCAGATTTCAGTTTTCAGTTTTATCACACACACCCTAAGTTACAAATTAATACCAAAACTTGTTATTATATAGCTTGAGATTCAAAAATTTAGAGCATAATTCTCAACCTAACACAATTGAATAATGAATATTCACGATTGTCAAAACTATCAAAGTACAATTTGAGGACAACCCATTCCAACGCGTACACGATTTTTAACTTTTCTAAAGTTGTTGAGAGCTGTTGAAAGAGATTTACCATGTTTACATCTTCCAAGTCTTGGGAGTAAAAAATGAAGCCACTGAGTGCTATAAAAAGGGGGCTAGAGGCTGCCTAGAAGCATATCAGCCTAAAACAAGAATTTGTAGTAACAATGGGGAGCAAAGCAAAAGCAACGGAGTCTAGGCTGAATCCTCTTCTTACCACTGTTTTAGTGGTATTTGTTGCCCTTGGCTTGCCCTTGGAAACTGCAGCTGATTATTACAAGTATTCATCTCCTCCTCCTCCTCCTTACCACTATTCCTCACCACCACCTCCTGAGTATTCACCTCCACCAACCCCTGTTTATAAGTTACCCCCACCATCTCCTCCAGTTTACAAGTCCTCACCGCCACCTTACCACTACTCACCACCTCCGGTGTATTCACCTCCACCATCACCAGTTTACAAGTCACCGCCACCACCCCCTCCAGTATACAACTCCCCGCCTCCACCAGTGTACAAATACAAGTCCCCACCGCCACCTCCTCCAGTTTACAAATCTCCACCGCCACCAATTTACAAGTACAAGTCACCCCCACCACCTCCTCCGGTATACAAGTCTCCTCCGCCACCTGTTTACGAGTACAAGTCTCCTCCACCACCTCCTGCAGTGTACAAGTCTCCACCACCTCCAGTTTACAAGTACAACTCACCACCACCTCCTCCCCCAGTTTACCAATCTCCACCACCACCAGTTTACAAATACAACTCACCACCACCTCCTCCCCCAGTTTACCAGTCTCCACCTCCACCCTATCATCACTACTACGGTTCTCCTCCTCCTCACCACTACTAAGCAAGTGCATCTAAGTTTTGAGGTAATAATACCTATCCAAAACTTTATCAACACAAACTGCCATGTATATCATGCTAAGGACGTACACTTGATCCATGAAAATGACTTGTAGAAGATTTTTTTTAAGAACCAAAGAAATACATTATTTTTTCGGTCTGTTTTCAAGAATTTGAGCAGTATACAGATTAAAGAGTGTTTTTTTTTTTAAACTTGCTTATCAACTTAGAAATGCACATAGCTGAAAGCCAACTGAATATTTGCAGGCAAAGGAGAAGACAATCGGTGTTTGCGACCTTCAAGAAGATGTAGAAGAATAAGAATAAAAGCCCAATGCGAGGATGATTCCAAGTTTCTACGTTACCATTTCTACATCTAAATTGACTCTAGCTCCTGAGTTCCATGTTTATGGGGTTTGTACCGTTTTACGTACCATGCAGTGCATGCTTGTAAGGTTTTCTGTCCTGTTGGCAAACTGCAGGTCCATATAATAAAAGAATACTATTTATATTACGACACTTTTCTCTCTTTCTCTTATATTTTGTCTTTAATATTGTTGATCATTTTTTTTTTTATCAAAAGTATCAAATGTTTAGGTAATTTGGTCTAATGCTAATTGTTTTACTTTTATTTTTCACCTACACCCCTTTTCAACTCAAAGGATGCTATAGTTTGTGATAATTGTTTAAGACCGAAGCATGATACTAATAAATATCTCATTGAAAGTCAAGGAAACTAACATTATGAAAAGTGTAAATCTTGATTTGATGAAACTATTTATTCGTGGAATTTAGAGATACAAAACTCAAATTGTGACGGTGCTGTTGCTAAATTATTAAGGACATTATCACCACTATTTTTCCCTTACTAGTTTCAACTGCAATGATCTCAATCTTTTTGTGACTAATTCTTTTCTTAATAATTTATAAATACAAAACTCACAAAGAATATGTGACTAATTCTTTCCTTTCGTCTTCTAAAGAAAATGCCAACTGTTAGTTTGTCAGGGGGAAAAGGATCGACATCAGTTGTTATTGAAACTAGTAAGGAAAAAATAATGGTGATCGAGATCAGAATTTGAGCTTTGTATCTATAAATTCCACGAATAAATAGTTTCATCAAATCAAGATTTACAGTTTTCATAATGTTAAGTTTCCTTCACTTTCAATGAGATATTTATTAGTACCATGCTTCGGTCTTAAACAATGATCACAAACGATAGCATCCTTTGAGTTGAAAAGGGAAGTAGTGAAAAAGAGAAGTAAAAAATACAATTAGCATTCCCTCAAATTGTAGAAAGTTAGGTAGCATTATACACAAGTTGATAGCCGTAATTATACTCAAAATCAGGCAAAAGCCAGCAATTTTACATTTCAAAATTCACCTATTCAATAACTAATTCGATGGCTTGCTACATGGTCAATCTTTGGACCCCTTCCTGCCACCACATATCCCTTTCCTCAATCAGGGGCTTCTACAATTACCAGTTCCAATTGTACGGTATAGTGTAAATATCAACAAATCAGATGTAGACGCTAATTTAATAAATGTGGATGCTAAGACAACAACATACAAAAACATAATAAATTTTGGCATTCCTTAATAAATTACGTCCCCAAATCAATCTCATACACCCAATTTCTAATTTAATTTAACCCATTCCCTCTATTAACTACACCATACAATACAATCGAACCTGCAATTGTAGGAACCCCAATCTCGCTTCCTAATCCACCATTTTTCTCTGGGTAATAATCTCCCTTCTAATTTCTTCACAAAATGCACCTTTCATCACCGACATGATCTTTACCCTAGAAGACTATTCACCGACTCTCAATTGACGTCAGAAAATCTAAGAGTAATTCTACTTTACCCTAAGATTGATATCAACTAGACAATGACAATTTAGAATTATTACACGCCTCTTCTTAATAGGAAAAAGAAATAGAGAAGAAAGTCAGGCCTGGTCTAATTTCTTTTCAAAGGCAATACAACATTCCGAAATCAAGCATTCATTCATACAAATATTTCCTAGTCACCGGTTTGCTGAGTAGAAAAGTTTATACAAAAACTTAATATTATATTGTTTAAGAGTTAACAATTTAGAGCTTAATCTCCTTGTACTTTGGACTAAACTCGAACGTGAAAGGAAATCCCAAAACCATATTGGGCATGAATTCACACTTAATAGACCCAAAAAAAGATGGCGACTGGTGAAAGGCAGTGGAGACTGGTGGAGAGATTTGAGGAATAGAAGCAGACGGAAAAGCAACAAATTTTTGCCGAAAAACGGTCACTTTCATGGTTAATTTTGCTACTCTCTAATTGTACTTGACCAAATACAACAATTTCTTGGAGTTTGATACACAAGCCCAAATACACGAGAGTGTGTAACCTGAATTGTTACTTATACATTAGTGTGTAATAGAACGGCAAGCATTCTGGTGGTCATTGAGCAACTTATAGGAGAAATAGTCCTATAAGCTGTTCAATGACCAATCGCAACTTGCTAATTGGATGACTAATATAGCTCTAGCTGTAATGTTTTAATTAAATTCCGTCACTAACGTTGGGATGACTTTTTAACCCAAAAAAAAAGCCTTAGTTCAAGCTTTTCCCCTTATTGTGCATTTTTTAAAACATTTGATAGGCACTGCAAATCTGTCATTTTGTACATCAACCCATATCCAACACAAGTCCAGTTCATTGCCGATCACATGGAGTAAAGATTGTGCTCTTTCCCTTTCCCCCCCTTTTGGAATCGATACTGTGGAGAATTGGCTTTTTCCCTCCTTTTTTTCTTTTCTTTTCTTTTCTTTCCTTCTGTACTTTGCAAAACATAGGTAAAAATATGAAATCCGAAGCATTCTTTAATTGGGATTAAGTATTGTTCTTGAAATTAAAAAAAAAAGAAAGAAAGAACAACAAAAATCCCAATCTGGGTTGATTGTTGAGCTCTAGATTGGCTGCATCGTGCTTCCATAGAAGTTCTCTTAGTGTGATACGCTGCTTTCAATCAGTTTTAACACGGGAAAAAGAAAAGACATGAAAAGCAAATTTTGTGGGGATAATTTCGGTAACCTCCCCTGAAGTTTTTGACTATTTTACTGGCCTCCCTTCAGATTTTAAAAATTGCACTAATCTTCCTTAAAGTTAATTATCTTGTAACATTTAGATCCAATCAATAATTTAAAAAATGATATTATGAGAGAGAAAATAATATGATTTTATCATTGCCCCCATCTTACTACATTATTTAATTAATTTAATAGCAACCCACACATTAAAGAAAAATGCAAAAATTTGTTGTTTATCATTAAAGATCATCATATCGCATATAACATCAAAAAATAGTATATTATTTATATTTTTCACTTAATATAATATCCAAATTACTCTTTTCAGTTACATACCCATTGTTAGACAAAATCAACAACAAATAACCAAAAAATTTGCAACCAAAATATTACAAAAAAATAAACTTTAACATCATAAATATTTTTATCAACATATTAAAGTTAGTTATTGAAATTTTTATGGTGTTAAACTTCACTCTTTGTAATATTTTGGTTACAGATTTTTTTGATTATTTGTTGTTCATCGTGTTTGACAATGGATTTGTAACTGAAAAGAACAATTTGGATCTTACATTAAGTGAAATATATAAAAATATTATACTATTTTTTATGGCATATGTGATTCTTTTTTTTTTTTTTTTTTTATCAGAACGGCAACATTGTATTAATAGTAAACCAATTACAGTATAGGTGGGCAACCGCCCTCACAATCTGCCTGGACTTGTTCCAGCAGCCAAACTGGGAAGTTTTCCTTCCATTCAGTATTTTGTTCCAAAGTAATAGCTACTTTAGCTAGTTTATGGCTAACAAAGTTGTTCACCCTATTTGCAAAGGTAAAACAACATTCATCAAATTTTATTCATGTACAATTGTTGCTATCACCACGTCCTCCTCCTCCTCCTCACTGCACACTACTTGACTACCACCCTTCGCCAACCTTGCTGTTGCATGTGCAACTATCATGGCCTCTCTTAGCGCCTTTGCTTCTTCGACCTTTGGACTGGCACAGCTAAAATTTGGAACAGCCCAGGCCCACCCGCAATCTTCCCAACCAATCCCTGGCCACCCTTTTCCCACCCAGCTTCTATGGCATGTGTGATTCAATCCTTCTTGATAGGATTGGTAATAGAGGCAGAGGGGGGAGCCGGCTGCATCCGGTCTACTTTTCATAGATAGTACAATATTGCGAAATCGATCGCATTCACACAAGAATATTTCAAAGTCATTGCATGGCTAAGCCGCAAAAAAGTACGAACACTACTTGTTATTATATAGCATAAGATTCAAAACTTTAGAGCACAACCCTCCACCTAACACAATTGAATAATGAATATTCACGATTGTCAAATCTGTCAAAGCACAGTTCGAGGACAACCCATTCCAACCTGCAAAAGATTTTTTACTTTTCTAAAGTTGTTGAGAGCTGTAAAAAGACTTACCATGCTTACATCTTCCGAGCCTTGGGAGTTAAAAATGAAGGCACTGAGTGCTATAAAAAGGGGGCTAGAGGCTGCCTAGAAGCATATCAGCCTAAAACAAGAATTTGTAGTTATGATGGGAAGCAAAGCAAAAGCAATGGGGTCTGGGCTGACTCCTCTTCTTACCACTGTTTTAGTGGTATTTGTTGCTCTTGGCTTGCCCTCAGAAACTGCAGCTGATGATCACTACAAGTATTCATCTCCTCCTCCTCCTTACCACTATCCCTCACCACCACCTCCAGTGCATTTACCTCCACCAGTGTACAAATACAAGTCCCCACCACCACCTCATCATGTTTACAAGTACAAATCTCCACCACCCCCACCACCACACCCAGTTTACAAGTATAAGTCGCCACCACCACCTCCTCATCCGGTATACAAGTACAAGTCTCCTCCGCCACCTCCTCATCCGGTACCACACCCAGTTTACAAGTATAAGTCACCACCACCACCTCCTCATCCGGTACCACACCCAGTTTACAAGTATAAGTCTCCTCCGCCACCAGTTTACAAATATAAGTCTCCTCCACCACCACCTCCAGTGTACAAATACAAGTCTCCACCACCACCAGTTTACCACTACAAGTCTCCACCACCTCCTCCCCAGTTTACAAATACAAGTCTCCACCACCACCAGTTTACCACTACAAGTCTCCACCACCTCCTCCCCCAGTTTACAAATACAAGTCTCCACCACCACCAGTTTACCACTACAAGTCTCCACCACCTCCTCCCCCAGTTTACAAATACAAGTCTCCACCACCACCACCACCAGTTTACCACTACAAGTCACCACCACCTCCTCCCCCAGTTTACAAATACAAGTCTCCACCACCTCCTCACCACTACTAAGCAATTGCTTCTGAGGTAATAACACTTGTTCAATATACACACTTCTGCATGATAAAACATATCTCTATCAACACAAACTGTCATGTCTATCATGCTAAGTGCCTTCACTTCATCCACGAAAATGACTGCTAGAAAATTTTTTTTTAAGTTACCAAAGAAAAGCATCATTTTTTCCCTCTGTTATCAAGAACTTGTACAGTATGTAGATTAAAGAGTTTTTATTTTAACTAGCTTATCAACTTAGAAATGCATATAACTGATAGCCAGCTGAATATTTGCAGGCAAAGGAGAAGGAAACCAGTGTTTGGACCTTCTTGAAGATGTAGAAGCATAAGAATAAAAGCCCAATGTGAAGATGATGATTTCAAGTTTTTCTACGTTACCATTTCTATATCTAAATTCGTTGTAGCGCCTTAGTTCCTTTGTTTATGGGATTTGTATCGTTTTACGTACCATGCAGTACATGTCATGTTTGTAAGGTTTTCTATCCTGCCGGCAAATCGCAGGTTCCATGTAATAAATCAATACTATTTATATTACGACACTTTTCTCTGTTTCTCTTATATTTGTTTGGATTGAGCTTTATTTCCCCAAATTTATTTGCTTACATCATCATTACAATTTCTAATACACCTTTTTACCTTCCCGATTACCTTTTTATCTCACATACATCACATCACAAAAAGTGCTACAGTAAAAATATCTCTAATAATTCACAATCCAAACAGACTTGTCTTTAATATTCTTAATCATATTTTTAACAAAAATATTCAAATACTTAGGTAATCTGGTCTAATGCTAATTGTATGTTTTACTTTTCTTTTTCACCTGCTCCCCTTTTCAACTCAAACGGATGCAATAGTTTGTGATCCCTGTTTAAGACGGAAGCATGATACTAATGAATATATCATTGAAACTCAAGGAAACTAACATTATGAAAAGTGTAAATCTTGATTTGATGCAACTATTTATTCGTGGAATATATAGTTACAAAACTCAAATTCTGACTGCGCCATTGATAAATTATTAATGACGCTATCATCATTATTTATCCCTAACTAGTTTCGACTACAACTGAACCCAATATTTTCCCCATGATAAAAGTTTTTGACTATTTTACTGGCCTCTCTTCAAATTTTAAAAATTACACTAATTTTCATTGAGATTAATTATCTTGTAACATTTAGTTCCGATCAAGAATTTAAAAATGATATTATGAGAGAAAAAATAATATAATTTTATCATTGCCCCCCATCTTGCTATATTATTTAATAAATTTAATAGCAACCCACACATTAAAGAAAAATACTAAAATTTGCTACTTTTCATTAAAGATCAAATTGCATATGCCATAAAACATAGTATATCATTCTATGTGTTTCACCTAATGTAAGATCCCAATTGTTATTTTCAATTACAAACCCATTGTCAAACATGATCAACAACAAATAACCAAAAAATTTGCAACCAAAATATTACAAAAAAAAATAAACTTTAACATCATAAATATTCTTACCACCTCCAGTGCATTCACCCTCACCAACCACTAGTTTACAAGTCACCCCCACCACCTTACCACTATTCCTCACCGCCACCCACAGTGCATTCACCTCCACCACCACCTGTTTATAAGTCACCTCCACCACCTTATCATTATTCGTCACCACCATCTACATTGCTTTCACCTCCATCATCACCCGTTTACAAATCACCACCACCATCTTCCCCAGTGTACAAGTCCCCTCCACCACCAATTTACAAGTCTCCGCCGCTATGTCCCCCAGTATATAAGTCATCCCCACCACCGCCTCCAATGTACAAGTCTCCGCCGCCACCAATCTACAAGTACAATTCACCACCACCCATGCCTCCAGTTTACAACTCCTTGCCACCACCTATTTACAAACACAAGTCTCCCCCACCACTTCCTCCGGTATACAAGTCATCTCCACTGCATCCTCCAATTTATGAGTCTCCTCGTCCACCAGTTTACGAGCACAAGTCTCCTCCACCGCCTCCTCCAGTATATAAGTCACCACCACTATCTCCTCCAGTACATGTCTCCACCACCGCCTATTTACAAATCTCCGCCTCCTCCAGTTTACAATTCCCCACCACCACCAATATACAAGTCTCCACCTTCATCCAACCATTACTACTATAATACTCCTCCTCCTCCTTCGCACTACTGAGGAATTGCATCCAAGTTTTGAGGTAATAACGCGTAACCAGTATAAACTTTTGTATGATAAACCTTATCCCGATCAACACAAACTGCCATGTGTATCATGCTAAGTACGTACGCTTAGATCCATGAAAATGACTAGTAGAAGGTTATCCTAAGAACCAAGGAACATTAGTTTTCCCTCTGTTTCCAAAAACTTGTGTTTGTTTAACATGCTTATCAACTTGGAAATGCGCATTGCTAATAGCCAACTGAAATTTTTGCAGGCAAATTGGGAAGAGAATCAGTGTTTGAGCGGTTCATGGAAGAATAAGAATAAAAGCCCCATGCGAGGATGTTCTCAAGTTTATTAATGTTTCCGTTCTATTTTGTAAATTGATTTTTGCGACTTAATTAATTCCCTGTTTGTGGGGTTCGTGTTGTTTTACCTACATGCCATACATGTTTGTAATGATTTTTATTGCAAAATGCCGGTCCAATAAAATAACTGTATTCATTTTGTGTCTTTTGAGTAAACTTCTATTGGTTCTACTACTTATTTTACGATATTTTTTTCTCTCTTTCTCTTACATTTTCCGTTTACTATTATTGATAATTTTTTTAACAAAAAGGTTGATATACTTAGGTAGTTCACTAGTTTGGTCTAATCCTAACTTCAAGCTTGTCTTGTCTTTTATCTCTAAATACCTTTTCAACTCAAAGGATGCTACTATAATTTGTGATCATTGTAGTGGTGATATTCCGAGCTATTACATATAATTTAAGGCAGAGATTTGATCCTAGCGAGTATCTCACTGACACATTAGGAAACATCATGAAAAGCGTATATCTTGAATTAGTGCAACTATTTCTTAGGGGAATTTATAGTTACAAAATTCAAAATTTTGAGATTCTATTACTGATTAATTAAGGACGTTATCACTATTTTTTTTTTAATTATCACCATTAAATACCCCACATACTATAAGTTTTTTTAGGGCACAGGAAAAGAGGTGGGCCGATGTTTAGTTATCTACAAAAGTTCAAATTTTGTAGATAACTTATCATGCGCCATTAAAGAGTGCAGAATACCAAAAAAAAAAAAAAAAATCATATACTATAACTAATCCTAATATTTTTCCCTACGATAAACTAACTCTTATCCATTTCTTTAGATGATGAAAGGAAATAGTTAGTCACATATCCTCTAGTGATTACAACAGCATCAAAACAAATTAGCACTCTTTTCCCGTAGTTTAAAAATCCCTCAGCCACTAAGATTTTGCATATCGAACGAATTAAGGAACATAGGCGCTTCGTGCTGGACAACAGTGTCCTTGTTTACGATGCATCCGCATATACTTCCTTAAGCATTTTGATTATTTTATGATTCGAATTTTTCTTGTCTGACAGCTGGACTTAATTGAAAAACACAAGTAATAGTATTTCAAAGCTGATTCGTCAAAGTTTACCCAATTGGTGAAACTTTCTTAATAGAGCTGACTTTGTATTACGTGACAATGATATGGATGTTCTTCCCTTTTTCCTTTTTTGTGTTGAAGACGCACAAAGTTTTCAATGGGAAATTTATATGAGCTTTTCACGACAAAATGTGTTCTGATAAAGGTCCATTCCAGAGGTTAAAATTTTGTTTGTTAAAAATTTACTTCTCAAGTCTTTGATGGGAAAGTCTTGGTATTTCCAAAAAGCCTTGAAATCGCAGCATATAAGCCACTTTCTGTTCTTTTTTTTCATTGAAGTCTTTCCAAATGTCAGTTCCAAAAGGAGTTTTTATGAATTATGATAGATAATTAATCTGACAGTCCATATATATGTGATTTGCAAGAGGGTGTTTGACGAAATGGTTAGGCTTTCTAAGTAATGATAGGAATGCCATTTGCAAAGAAGGACAGGGGGCCTGTGCTGTCATATTTTACGCGATTTGATCCGTTGTTGTATAAGTTTAAATTTTTGACGTGCAATTGTGCTACAATATTATACTAAATATATGTGTGAAATATTTTGTCTATATACATCACTTTTATCGTGAATACAACAGCTGAGTATAATAATATAATATAATGTAATTATACACCAAATAATGTAACAAATATAACAATCGATCTGAATTACACGAAATCATAACAACAAGATCACTGCCTCCCAAATTTTACAAAATAAGGTTTTTTTTTCTTTTAGATTATTGAAAATTTTCAAAAATATTCTACATAATTTAAACTTTTGTCCTACAAAAATTAAAAGAGATTTTATATTGCACGCTTAAGCTTAGATATATTAAAGTTTGCCCCCAAGATTAATTTTCCGTTTTTATCTATGGTTTCTCATCTATGAGCCGATCCATATAGCTAGTTAGACTGTAGTCCTCACATTTGTGGGATTTGACACCCAAGATTCTCCTTCTTGGAATGTAAAATGTAGATCTTCTATGTTAATAATTCAGGACCCAACTGTCATAATCGAAATGACTGATCAACTCCTGTAAATCTAATTTAACAACATTTAAACGGAAAACTTTAGCTAAAAGAATTATGGTTATTTTCCAACATATGCAATCATTGATCAGAATATATATATATATATATATGTAAAAGACATCTTCAGTCATTTCATAGCTTACCAGGCAAATTAACCCCTAAGTGAACCTCTTCGAACAGAACTGACAATATGGATGAAGATCTGGATATTCTTTTATCCTGACTCCTAAGGGAAAACTGGTTGATCTAGAATCAAAATTTTACCCTAGTTACCCAGGCAGCTTTTTTGTTGCCTTTTTTTTTTTGGTATAAAGCTCCAATTTTGCTCCCTCTGTTAAGCTTATAATGCATATAATTATTAAGATAATAAAAGCGCCTTGAATAGTATTAATATATGCATTGACTTGAGCTGTCATCAGTTCGGCCACTTCGATTCCATGAGGCCTTTTCAATTCACACTAGCTAGAAAATGGGGAGTCGTGAAAACCTTTTGTTCTATTCATTGCTAAGATGCTTTTCTCTATAAAGAGACTTCCTAACGAAAATACTTTGTAGATTTCTTTACTCCAAGTGGTGCATGAAAAATTAATATTTTCAATTTAGATTTCATCCATCCAGCTGTTAACACATTCTATAAATCCGAATTGACTAATCTTTTCATTTCCATTTTCCAACTTGCGAATACGGCATCTTAAATAATGTCTGCTAAACACTATATACTATATATTCTCTGCCAAATATGAATACATATCACTTTTCTGAGCAAGTGCAGAGTCATTATCATTTTTATTCCCACATAACAAATTAGTGGTTGAGCATCTTTACATGCTATCAGGTCACAAGTTAATAATCTTTTAAAGAACATGTTAAATTAATTTATTGGTATGAATAGTCAAAGAAGTATGTTAAAGTTAGCAATCTTTAAAATAATATGTTAAAATCATTCGTACAAATTAGTCAGAGAAGTAGCATAAACAGTTAAACACCACGATGCAATTAATACTTTCAATCTCAAGGTCTCTCTTACGGAAATTTGCATCGGTCAACATACACAAAGCATAATTGTATGCACGTCTCTCTATCATTGGAATTTGCATAGGTCAATATACACTTGGCATAGTTGATAGTTGTATGCACGTAGACATGGCCATGGTTCTATTTGGAACTGGGAATCGGACCGAAACCGGATCGTTTGGAACTGGATCAGAACCAGAATCAAAACCATGGAACCAGAACCGTGGTAGAACCTTGGATAAAGGTTTCGGTTCTGATTCTCTAAAAAATAGAACCAGAACCAGAACCAGAACCAGAACCGTTAAAAATAATTAATATAAGTGGTGAGATAATTCAAAAAAAAATTAGTTGTGTTTAATAGGTTTTAAGAAAGTTTAAATTTTATGGACTTTCTATATATTTTATTAATTATTTAATTCTTTCTATTCATCTAATATTTATCATTATAATTTGCAAGTATTAAATTATTACTTACAAATTTTTTTTTTTTTGCTTATTTGCTATCAAATGACAAGTTTTGATGGTAGTAGCTCATCTTCAAAATCAAGCAAGCAAAAAAATATTTTTTGCAATATTTCTTCAAATGGAATCTTCAACATTGATGATTGTCCAACTCAAGAAAGTCAACATATGACAACCATTTGACAGTGTAATGTATTTTTTAATTTGACAATGTAATGTACTTTTCATAAAATTTATATTATCTATTTATTACTTCTTACTTTGTAGAATAATAATAAAATTAAAATATGATCTTTATTTTGTATTTATTTTTTTACGTTTTATTTGAAAATTTAAATATATTGTTATATTCGTATTAAAATTGGTAAGAATAAGGAATTAAATAAAATTGTATATAACCATACAAAACCGCAAACCAGAACCAGAACTATAAAGAACCAAAATCAGAACTATGCGGTTCTGGTTCTACCTCTTTGAAGAACCAGAACCAAAACCATCTTATATGATGCGGTTCTAGAACCGTGGCCATGCCTATATGCACGTCTTTTATTTTATTTTATTTTTTGGTACTGTACTTCCTTGCTTTATAGTATGCACGTTTATTTCTTTGGATTGCTTAAGATTATATTGTTAATAATAGGGCATTTAACCATAAATTATAATAATTATGAAGTAATATATATTAGAAAATTAACACAATTATGAATTTTTTTTTTGTAAATTCAAATTTTATTAATAAGAAATGAAATAGACCGTAAGCAAAAACAAAATCCTACAACAACTCTAGGACTCTACACCTTATATAAAAAAAAACTAGGACTCTATACCTCAGAGAAGCTAAACAATCCAACAAATAAACTGCAAAATAAATCACAATAACGCAAATTATGTTAAGCTAATAAATACTACCATGCAACAAAATTTTTGTCTTTGTCCCGCGTGAAACTACGAAGTCAAGAATTGACTCCTTTAACCAGTATTGCCAGCGGGGCTCCGTCAGCAAGATACAACTTTGCAATTTTATACAATAGAAATCCTCAAATAGCTATTTTGACAGGCAAATTAAGCATTAATTTTGGTACCCCTTCATAAAATACAAGAGTACTTTTGATTATATCTATAGATCAACTTTCTAGGCTTGATGTATTATAAGAAAAATCTGCCTAAACATTTTGATAGCATTTTTCCAAAATCAGAAGATGGAAAATTGCCCATTTGTAATGGGGAGTTCGTGATCTTTTCCTCATTCTAGTCTACTTACAATTCTTGGAAAAAGGAATACTCACATCTCAAACAACAGCCTGCTCATCTGCGCTGTCCTGCAGAATTCTAGAAAGTTAGGTGGCAATGTTAATAACATTTCAAAATTGACTGCTGCGATAACTAATTCGATGGCTTACTACATGGTCAACGTTTGGATCCCTTCCTGCCGGCACTGTCCTTTTTGGATGCACATTTTTTTTCTGTAGGTAATATAATCACCCAACTCATTTCTTTACAAATGCACCTTTAATCACCACCAAAAGGTGTGGACATGATCTTTACCCTAGAAAACTATTCACCGACAGGCAAATTGACGTCAGAAATACTAAGAGGAATTCTAGTTTCCTTCGGGTTAATGCCATTTTGTACCCTTCAACTGTAACTCGATTTCTAAGCTGTAATTTGTGACATTATAGTCCTTAAACTATGAAACCCTTCTTACTTAAGTATAATGGTTAATACAATACCCGTGACTAGACAAGTATGAAGCAACCATAACAAAAAAAAAAAATCCAAAATTAGAGAAAAGAAAAAAGTTTCGCGACCAAAGTATGTATCAAGGCATAGTACAGAAATAAAAGTGTCAAAATTAAGAGTTTAGGGATAAAAAAGAATCAAAATATAGTTTAGGGATTGATTTGTCTCAATTAGAGTTTAGATGTCAACTAAGAAGAGAGATAGAGTTGAAGAGTAGAATATAGATATAACAGTTCAATTATTGATATCAACGAGACAATGACAACTTTGGATTATTACCAACCTCTTCTTGATGGGAAAAGGAAATAGAGAAGAAAGTCGGGCCTGGTCTAAGCCTGTTTCGGAGGCAAAACAACATTATGAAATCACCGGCATTCACACAAATATGTCAAAGTCACCGGCATGCTAAGTTGCAAAATTTATACAAACACTGAATAATATATTGTTCTTAAAATTTTTGTTTAAGATTTAACAATTAGAGCACGGTACACGAATTAGCAATATTAAATAATGAATGTTCACGATTGATAAAGTTATCAAAGTACAGTTTGAGGACAACCCATTCCAACGTGTACAAGATGTTTAGCCTTTGAAAAGTTAATTAGAGAAGGTGACGAGATTTTACGAGGCTTACATCATCTAGGCCTCGAGAGTAAAAAATGAAGACACTGAGCGCTATAAAAAGAGGGCTAGATGTTGCCTAGAAGCAGTGTTTTCAGAACCGGACCGGACCGGCCGGTTCGACCGGTTGGACCGCGAACCGGCCATGTCACCGGTCCAGTCTAATGCTAAAGCCGGAAGTTCATGGAGAACCGTTGAAACCCGGACGAACCGTTAAGAACCGTGAACCGGCGGTTTTTTAAATTTTTCAACAAAATATCAAGAATGGTGTAGCCATGATTCGAACCTAGGTCTCCAGATTTGCATATGACAATCTTACCGCTAGACTGTAGTTAAGTTTGTTGAGAATTCTACTTGACTAAAAAATATATTAAAACATCAAGTTCTTCTCTTAATTTTTTTTTTCAATTTTTTCTTCTTAACCATTTTTAACCCAAATATCCACAACAAGATTTTCTCAAGTCTTCACCATTATTATCAGGTTATTATCTTTAGCAGATTGTAAACAAGTTGAAAATTTCAACTTTTCTTGTTTTCCAACATCTTGGTAAGTTTAATTTTTTTTCTTTTCAAGGCTTTTTTTTTCTATATTACTATCTTTAGTTGATTTTTTTGCATTTTCTTCTTTTTCCCCTCAATTTTCATATGTTTCCCTCATTTTTTGTTTTATTTTTATTTGATTAATTAAGGATGAAATTTTTGCAAAAGTAGTGCACATCCATGTAGGAATTGGGTAGGAATTACAAATAATAACATTGGGCTGGTAAAAAATATGGTAGTTGGCACATAATCGAAGCTATTGATAATTGAATTTAAAATAATTAATGGTATAGGATCATTGAATTTAATATAACATGTTAATTAGTAATGTTTAGTAGCAATTAATTTTTTATGTGTTTAACTGTATATTTGTTTTTCAAAAATTTTTAGTTTTTTTTTTAGTTTGAGCAATTAGATTTATATTTTTATAATAAAATTTTAACTTTTTCAGCTTAAGTTGATTAAATTGTGAAGGTGGTGTGGTTGCTTATCATGCCACTCATAAAAGTTTGCTATTCAAATGGTTTGTCTTAACTTGAACTCTTTTATGGATTTTTTTAAGGGTTGTAAAAGAATTTCAATATTTAATTTATTTATTTTTTGTGTTTTTATTTGTGATAATTGGTGAACATTTGGATTGTATCTATTTATGTTTATAATGAATTTATGAAAACTTGTGGTGAATTATGATATTTTAATTATATTTATCATTCCATGTTTTATGTATAACTTTTACGAAATTTATTATTATCATAACTTAAATTAAGTTATGTTGGTAAAGTTCAAGTGTAGAATGCAACCTGCTTAGTACTTAACACTAAAAAAAAAAAAAAAAAAAAAAAAAAAAAAAAAAACAGTGAACCTATGAACCGGCCGGTTGGACCGGTCGGACCGCGAACCGACAACCTCTCCGGTTCACTGACCGGTCCGAGTTTAAAAACATTGCCTAGAAGCATATCAGCCTCAGACCACGTTTTGTAGCAATGGGAAGCAAAGCAAAAGCAATGGGGTCTAGGCTGACTCCTCTTCTTACCACCATTTTAGTGGTATTTCTTGCTCTTGGCATGCCTTCACAAACTGCAGCTGATTACTACAAGTATTCATCTCCTCCTCCTCCTTACCATTATTCCTCACCACCACCTCCTATGCATTCACCCCCACCACCTTACCACTACTCCTCACTGCCACCTCCAGTGTATTCATTTCCACCACCTTTGCCAATATACAAGTCTCCGCCACCACCTTACCATTATTCCTCACCACCACCTCCAGTGCATTCACCCCCACCACCACCAGTTTACAAGTCTCCCCCACCACCTTACCAGTATTCCTCACCACCACCTCCTCCAGTTTACAAGTCCCCGCCACCACCTTACCATTATTCCTCACCACCACTTCCAGTGCATTCACCTCCACCATCACCGATTTACAAGTCTCCACCACCACCTTACCAATATTCCTCACCACCACCTCCAGTGCATTCACCTCCACCACCACCGATTTACAAGTCACCTCCACCGCCTCTTCCAGTTTACAAGTCTCCGCCACCACCTTACCACTATTCCTCACCACCACCTCCGGTGCATTCACCTCCACCACCACCGGTTTACAAGTCTCCTCCACCACCTCCTCCAGTTTACAAGTCCCCGCCACCACCTTACCATTATTCCTCACCACCACCTCCAGTGCATTCACCTCCACCACCACCTCCAGTTTACAAGTCCCCGCCACCACCTTACCATTATTCCTCACCACCAACTCCAGTGCATTCACCCCACCACCACCAGTTTACAAGTCTCCGCCACCACCTTACCATTATTCCTCACCACCATCTCCGGTCCATTCACCTCCACCACCACCAGTTTACAAGTCACCTCCACCACCTCTTCCAATTTACAAGTCCCCGCCACCACCTTACCACTATTCCTCACCACCACCTCCAGTGCATTCACCCCTACCACCACCAGTTTACAAGTCTCCGCCACCACCTTACCATTATTCCCCACCACCACCTCCAACGCATTCACTCTCACCACCAGTTTACAAGTCACCGCCACCACGTTCTCCAGTATACAAATCACCTCCACCACCTCCTCTAGTTTACAAATCTCCACCACCACCAATTGATAAATACAAGTCTCCTCCAGTGTACAAGTCATCTCCACCACCTGCTTATAAGTCTCCACCTCCTTCAGTTTACAGTTCCCCACCACCACCAATCTACAAGTCTCCACCTCCACCCTACCATTACTACTACAATTCTCCTCCTCCTCCTCCTCATCACTACTAAGCAATTGTATCCAAGTTTTTGAGGTAATAATGCTAAACCAATATATTAACTTTCGCATGATAAACTTTATCTCTATCAAGACAAACTGCCATGTGCATCATGCCAAATACGTACACTTAGATCCATGAAAATGACTAGTAGAAGGTTTTCTTAAGAACCAAGGAACAGCATTAGTATTCCCTCTGTTTCCAAAACTTGTGTATTAAATAGATTAATGAATTGTTTAACATGCTTATCTACTTGAAAATGCACAATACCCATAACCCACTGAAATTTTTGCAGGTAAAGGGGAAGAGAATCTGTGTTTGAGAGCTTCATGAACATGTTGAAGAATAAGAATAAAAGCCCAATGCGAGGATGTTTTCAAGTTTTTCTATGTTTCCACTTTAATTTGTAAATTGAATTTTGCGACTCAATTAATTCCCTATTTGTGGGGTACATATTGTTTTACGTACCATGCCGTACATGTTTGTAAGGATTTCTATCCTATTGGCAAAAGTCGGTTCCATACAATTAATCAATTCATTTCACTTCTATTGGCTCTACTATTTATGCATGTTACGACATTTTTTCTCTATTTCCCTTATATTTTGCCTTTAATATTATTGAGTCAATAGTAAAATTATACTATTATACATAGGTAGTTTGGTCTAACGCTAAATTCATGTTTGTCTTTCTTTTATTCCCTTTACATCTCAAAGTATACCATAGTTTGTGATCATTGTGGTGATAATACAATACAACAAAAATGGCCTTTCCTGACATGTCTATAAGGACACTTGCTGGTTTTTGTCATTATAACACTTCTATCATGACATTTGTTATCAATTCACTAATTTATACTTTATTTTTTTTATTTTATCTGATATAAAAATAATAATGCGTCTTTAGATTTCCTATCATGGCATTTTAGAAAATGTGAGATACAACGAAAAAATTAAAACATAAAACGATGTCGTTTGATTTTGGCGGAAGATTCATTTGCCAAAACACTTAGTGAAATCTCAAAACTTTCATTTTGCCGGTTCTTCTCCTCTCTCTCACAAACCCTCTCTCTCGGCAGACTATCTCTCAAAACTCCCCCATTTTGGTTCTTTCGTCTTCCGCCTTCGCCGCCGCCCCACTCCTCCATTTTTGGTTGCTAACTCGGCCGCTTCTCTGCCCTGTTCGGTCAACCACGACACCTGCACCAATAAGTCTTCGCTCTCTTTGCTAGGACAAAAAGAATAAAAAAACAGATACTCATGTTCTTTCCTTTTTCTTCTTTCCTCTGAAACCGATCCCCATGCTTCTCCGTACTGACTAGATATTCAGGTTGAGCGTGTTGAGGAGTAGAGTAGGCGAAGGTTGCCGCCACCGTCTCATTGAAGTCCAGCCACTACAGCGGAAATCATCACTGTAAAGTTTCCCGAACTCTTATACCTTTTTTCCCCCTTAATTGTATTGTTTTCTTCTTTGTCTGCAATCATGTCGGTTATGCTTTACTTTCGTCTTGTTAATCGATTTTAAGTGGCTGGAATTGATCATAGGTTTGAGTAGAGTTTTAGATTTGAAATTCAAGCTCAGGCCGTATAAGGAACTGATGAAAAAGAAATTTCAAAACTTTTCATGCTCACTACTTGTTTGTCGGAAGGTTCGAATGAAGAAAGAAGGAAATTTGCAATGGAAGTGAACAGAGAGAGATGAAAGTGATTGGAGAGTGAAATTTTGCCTTGGTGAACTTTTCTTTTGTTTTTGATCATCAAGTGCAATAGAAAAGTACATTTAGTACAATTTCCTAACTATCTTAGAGGAAATCTTGTTTGGAACTTTCGCTGGATGCTATGCAACTTATTTTTGATGTTTTGGTCATGATTGTTGTTCTGTTTGCTATAGCCCCATAAGAAGGTTTTTTTTTAATTATTATCAAAAATTACCGCATAGCTTGGATACTTTTGCATTCCATGCACCATGTCAGCTATTCATAGCACATAGCACTAAAGTAGAGCACTCTGTAATTTTGGAGATGTTTCATCTACGCATTCAATTATTTCGAGTTTTTAGTCCAATGGGTAATAAACTGGTTGTACATCACTTATTATGTTGCATCCCAGTTATATTGACCTAGAACAATTACCATATAGACAAAAAGAAGATATTAACTGCATCAAATTGAAGAATAAAAAGAGTATCTGTCAAATCTTTTCTCCCAACATCCCTCGTAATTCTTTCCCCCAACCTCAACTTAGGCACACATTGTGTCTCTCCTTTTCTTCTTCAAACTAAATGTTCTTCTCATGGACAAATAAGAATAATTTGAATTTATGAGGATGCAGAGGAAGAGAATGAAGATGGAGAAGTTAATTGTTATAACTCCAGTTATGATAAAGTTGAAGATGACTTTACATAAGATGGATTAAGTGACTAGTGCTCTATTGTAAGATGCTGGGTGCATATCTTAATTTCTTTGAATTGACTTTATATCTCAAAAAAAAAAAACTTGAAGGGATTCTATATTTATTTGACTTGTGTGGTATTTATTTGTGTGACTGTCTTGTTTTTTGTCTGCTTTTATGATCTAGAGCATTGATTACTCTATATTTTTAGACAAGAATATATTGTTTTTGTTGTAGAATTTCTGTAGAAAAAATACAGATCTTGCACATTAAACCCAATGGGGATTGTTTGCACTATAATGCATTATGGGCAACTAACAAATTGGGATTTGCTAGCCATTCAATATTTTGTAAATCCTCTGCAGTGTAACATACTGGAAATTGCCTTTCAGTTACAGTCTCCAGCGAAGTGTCCTGATTTAGTCTTTCAAGTTGGAATGTGACTAATAGTTTCTTATCTTTTAAAAGTTTGCCAATTTCAGGAGGATTGGTTACATAGTTTTTTAAGATTTCTTTCCTCCAGTGGGCACTTAAAAAAATAGTGATTATTAAGTGCTTTGATATGTTGAAATTTAATTGAAAATTTTCCGATCATTAATTGACACACTTCAAAATGCTAATGACTACATATGTCAAAGCACAACCTAGGAAATTATATCAGCACGTGCTCCGATTGTATGGTACTAAACTTGCAGTGCTTCCACAAAGAATGTGAAGAGCACATATATACTGATCATTGAAAAGATAGATTTCTATTATGATTCTGCTAATGTTTGAAGCACTAAATGTGAAATTGCTATCTATTTTGAATGAGTATCTGTTTCTATGAAAACTTTGGACAAATATGCATATGACAATAGTTTCTAATGAAGTTACAAATGATGCTGAACCTTTGGCATTATACCAAGAAGGTGTTAATCAAGTTAACTGGTTACACTTCTAAGCCCTTGCCTGTGGGCAGAATCTGAGCTAGCTTTATTCATTTGTAGCAAGAAGTAATTTTGCATGCCAATGCCATGCATTGTTGACTAACCTGTCGCATTCAGTGTTTGGACAGGTGGGAGTATATTGGTGGCACTTGGTTCCTTTCAGCAAATTTGGTTTTCAAAATCTGAGTAAGCTTTTACATCCACTCTACCTTTCAATATTCAACTTTTCTTCTTTTTTTCTCCCCATTTTCAGTCTGTTTTATCTCTCGATTAATAGGTTTGAGGAACATGGAACTTCTTATGTTCAAAGAAAATGCCCGTAAAGTACTTTACTGGTGCGGACAATTAGCACATTAGACAGAAATTCATGGAGCTGACTTCACTTTGATTAGTTCGCTGACGGTATGGGTTGCTCGGTTTTAATATCCTGCTTTATAGGAGCCCAAGCAATGTACTATATATATACTATACCTCTCGCGAATCGTTGCTAATGTTGTACAATTACGTTACCTGACTTTTAGCATTTCTTTCAACTTGTTAGGGATGAAAGTCTTTTTGTTTGTGCACAAGAAAGTCTTTCAAGTTATTGTAAATGAGAATCTTTCGATACTTTTTTGGGATTTTAGTACTTGCTTTGAGCACTTGTTTGCGATTTTAGTACTTGTTATGTTTGTACTTGTTATTGACTTTTAATTCAATGAATTATATTTGAGTATCGATTTCTTCTTTTAAATTGCTATATGCATTCTGCCTTTTGGGATAATTTTACAAGTCCCTTGGGATTCTGGTTGATGGAATGTACAGCAGGGAGGACTAATTGCAGGTTGCTTCCATATGAAAAAAAAAAACAGAAAAAAACTCCTAGCAATTAGAAGTGTCAGCATAGCTTAGCTTCAAAAAACACTAATGACAAATGGGCATGTCATCCAAAGCAGTGTAAATTCACATGGCTACGTGTCCTTAAAGCCATATATTAAGACAATTCAAGATGCCTTCATAAATTGGATATACTACTAATCCGCTACTGATGTTCTAATGCTATACGGACACTTTCGATTATCACAAAAAAAAGTTTTTGTTGGCAAAGGGAATGCTATAGCAGTATGGTTTTCCTGATACATTTGAATGTTGCCAAAGATTTGAGGCTATCCCCACATTGGAAGGGACAACACTCGCCCTAGGTGTGAGGATAGATAAAATGTCAGGTTAGATTATCTATACTGACACCTTTAAATACCGCTAAAGGCCATTTTTGTTATAGTGATATTACCAGCTGGTACATATAGTTTAAGGCAGAGACATGATATTAACCTATCTCATTGAAACATAAGGAAAAATCATGACAAGTGAGAGTCTTGGATAATGCACAATTTGTAAGTGGAATTTATACTTATAAAACTCAAAAAAAAAATTTTGACAATGCTATTACTAATTAATTAAGGACTTTATTGCTATAATTTATCGCTTACTAGTTTAAACTGTAAATGATCTCAATACTTTTCTCCGTGCTGTCGATTTCTTTAGACTACGAAAGGGAAAAATTAGTGACGTATCTAGGCCTGTCAACGGGTTGGGTCTAGACCCGGATCCGGACCGGATCCGTGAAATTATTGCGGGTATGGGTAGGGATTTAATTCCGTTTCCTGGATCCGGATCCGGATCCGTTTTGTCAAACAAAAAAAGGGGTCGGATACGGAATATAGTATTCCGACCCGTATTAGACCCGGATCCGGATATAAATGAATTAATAATTTAAAAAATATATATTTATCAATATAATTTGATTAGGGTGATGTATTTTAATAAAATTAATTTGATTTCTTTTCTTATTTGGTTTTTTCTTTGCATTAGTTAGAAATTAGTTTATAAATATATTTTTTTCTCATTTTTATTAGAAATTATAAAATTTGGTAAATTTGTTCGGGTAGACCCGGATCCGGATCCGGGACCCGCCGGATCCGGATCCGGAACATAGAATAAAAGACCCGTCGGGTAAACGGGTCGGGTCCGGATCCGGGATAGTAATTCGGGTCCGGGTCCGGAATAATGAATTCCGGCCCGGACCCGGCCCGTTGACAGCCCTAGACGTATCCCCTACTTAGTTATAAACTTTTCTAGTGGTTTTAAATCCCTCGGGCTAAGGACGTACACTTGATCCATGAAAATGACTAGTAGAAGATTTTTTTTTAAGAATCAAAGAAATATATTATTTTTTCGGTCTGTTTTCAAGAATTTGAGCAGTATACAGATTAAAGAGTGTTTTTTTTTTAAACTTGCTTATCAACATAGAAATGCACATAGCTGAAAGCCAACTGAATATTTGCAGGCAAAAGAGAAGGCAATCGGTGTTTGAGACCTTCAAGAAGATGTAGAAGAATAAGAATAAAAGCCCAATGTGAGGATGATTCCAAGTTTCTACGTTACCATTTCTACATCTAAATTGACTTTAGCTCCTGAGTTCTATGTTTATGGGGTTTGTACCGTTTTACGTACCATGCAGTACATGCTTGTAAGGTTTTCTGTCCTGTTGGCAAGCCGCAGGTCCATATAATAAATGAATACTATTTATATTACGACACTTTTCTCTCTTTCTCTTATATTTTGTCTTTAATATTGTTGATCATTTTTTTTTATCAAAAGTATCAAATGCTTAGGTAATTTGGTCTAATGCTAATTGTGTTACTTTTATTTTTCACCTACATCCCTTTTCAACTCAAAGGATGCTACAGTTTGTGATCATTGTTTAAGACCGAAGCATGGTACTAATAAATATCTCATTGAAAGTCAAGGAAACTAACATTATGAAAAGTGTAAATCTTGATTTGATGAAACTATTTATTCGTGGAATTTAGAGATCCAAAACTCAAATTGTGACGGTGTTGTTGCTAAATTATTAAGGACATTATCACCATTATTTTTCCCTCACTAGTTTCATCTGCAATGATCTCAATCTTTTTGTATTGATCGGTTGTAATGAATCGCGATTGATTGGTTGTAATCCGCTTGTATTGATCCCACTATTGTGGATACTTCTACGCTCAACCAAAAATATATATATTAAAGAATTAGCAATATTTTTTAGAACAAGTTAAATTTATTCATACAAATTAGACAAAGAAGTATTTTAAAGACCATGATGAAATTAATACTTCCAAGGTCTCTATTAGGAAGACTTCCTTGCCTTGAGTTGCAGTTGCATGCAGATGTTTATATTTCAAATTGATGGTATAGTAAAAATGTTGAATTTCTTTATCCCCGTGACTTCAAAAATATGAACTCAAGAAATTAACTTCTTAACCAGTATGTCATACAAGCTTCACAAGAAATGTATAACTTTGCAACTAGAGTCAATAGAAATCGTCACATAATTATTAATTTTACATCGAAATTAAGCCTTATGACGTACTGGTTCGAGGTTTGGCCACGCTACCTTCCTATTGTTTAAAAATTCTCACATAATCCCTTGTACTTTGGACTAAACTCGAATGTGAAAAGAAACCATCCAAGCTAGTTTGGGATACACTTGTTGCACTTTGAACTAAACTTGAACGTGAAAGGAAATCCCAAAACCTTATTGGGCATGAATTCACACTTAATAGACCCAAAAAAAGATGGCGACTGGTGATGGAGGTGAAAGGCAGTGGGGACTGGTGGAGAGATTTGAGGAATAGAAGCAGACGGAAAAGCAACAAATTTTTGCCAAAAAACGGTGACTTTCATGGTTAATATTGCTACTCTCTAATTGTACTTGACCAATACAACAGTGAAATTGTAATTTATGCTGAAGATGGAGTTTGATACGTGAAGAGAATTTTTTATAAATTTTATTTTGACCCATAATGTTATCTTTAGATACAAAAAATATTTTAAAATTTTGATTTTGGCCCGGTTAACTTTTGGTAAACAAAAAATGCTCATGCTTAGTGACAGGTTGTCGATACTTGTGCAAAAATAAAAATAAATCTAGTTGCCAATTAAAATAATCAGAGCCCAATTCTGAGTACTGGAGTAGGGACTCTAGGTGTGCAATGGGTTACTTGATTCACTCTGTTTCCGAAAAATTTGCTTAACCCGATATACCAAAATGGGATTGCTTATTCAAAAGGAATTGTTGATTTGTAAACAGGGCAAGTAGGGTCGTATTCTCAGGAACTGGGGAAAATTTGTTTCTTTTCAAATCCACAGTAACAAGGGGGTGTTTTTGTATAAACGATGACAATCGAAGGAGTGCAAATAGAAATAAATAGCTAACTAGAAATTAAATAATAACAATTCACTAAAATTAGAGTAATAATAATTAAAAGTCTAGCCAAGAAATAACTTCAACAATGGTTCACCTAATTGATCATCGATACAAAGGCAATTTCAATTATTTACTAATAAATAGGTTATAATTGCCAAACAAGCGATGACAGTCAACCCCTCCTTACTGTGTCGGTGATTAAGGTACGCCCGTTAATCACTGCTCTAATTGAGAAATAACCCTAGGTACACCCGTAAGATTTAATTCCCCAATTGTCTTACGTATTAGAGGTGCCCTATTCTAACCAAATAACGCACTACCAAGGTTATTTTAAATTAGCCCGCGTATTTCCCTGACATAAACCCAATCATGCCAGTTGTTACTATTTCAAGGTAATTAAACAATTACGGATTTAATGTCCTAATTGACAATAGGTTACTAAATCAATTCACTATCTCGATCCAAGATAATCAATCAATTTAACAACTAATAGCACTGCAATCGGAGAATATGTAAATACCAATAAATAAGAGGAAAAGATAAAATTAAATCGATCTCACAATTTTTAGACAAACCAAAGCATCCATTGTTTCTTGATTAGAAAAGGGAATTTAGTTCATCCCTAATGCGAAAGACCCACGCGAGAATTCAGAAATAATATTCACGGACATCGTCTTGATCCAGTAGATTCAATTGCGATGGAATAAGGATGAAAAGCCAAACTACAGAGAGTGATTCATTGTTTCGTTTCGTCTGCACTTTTTCTACACATACGGAAGAAGAAAAGCAACTAAAGGATGAAAAAAGAAAAGTCAAAGAAAGCCACCCAAAGTAGTGCTTGTTCTTTGCTATCCTATTTCCTATCTAATTACTACTTCCTTTCTGCGGCTGCCTAGAGGAAGAAAGAAAAAGGAGACTCCAGGTCTTGTTCTATCTCCTCCCTTTTCGGCAATTCCCCAAAAGAAGAAAAGTTCCTCCATTTACCAAAATGCCCCTGGAATAAGGACTGCTACTTGAACTCCTTTCCTGATGACTGTCAAATTGGCACTTGTTATGGTATTTGCGTTCTACTCCCTGTAATAAATGCAAATTGCCAAAACTGAGTAAAATCTGACAATTAATCCACATCGGGTCAGGTAATAGGGAAAATTAATTATAAAATAAATAATAAAATTGTGACCTATTAATTCCCCCACACCTAAATTATGCTTGTTCTCAAGCATGAGAATAGCAAACAAACACCAATATTTGACAATGGCTATTGCTCTATCTACCATATTGCCAAGATACCAAGAAAAACATAGATCAAGCATCAGTGATCAAGATCCGAGAAACATCACCCCGATTAGCTTCTAAACCACAAACTCCTTCAATTCCAGTTTAACTAATCTAAGAAAAAAGAATGGCGCACAATTTTTATCAGCAAATGGTCCAACTAGTAACCAAACTCTCAACATTAAATCCATAAATCGGCAGACTGATTTTTATCACACACTAACACAACTTTCACCTTTTTTATCACGTTTTCTATTTTTCTCTCTTTTTTTTTCAATAGCACAAAAGACTTAGTCTCTAGCCATTGGAGTCTTTTGATACGAATTCCAATATTTGTTAGATGAAGGAACCCGATTACTCAGCTCCTATCGCTATACGATCACGTACTCATAAAAATTACTACTTTTTGACGCGAGAACCGACACTTAAGGTGAAGCTCCCCGGTTATTCAGTAGTAACAAATAGCGGAGTACAGTCAACCTTATTTCACAGCTAGATAACACGATAACTCAAAATAATACAGTAAAAGAAAACAAAAACAGCAGCCGCTAGCCTCATTTCTTCAAACATAGAGAGCTAAAATTAATAACCGGACCAATTCACATGAAAATGCCAACAATCATTCCCTATGCCTAGAAAAGTTAATCAAAAAAATCAAAAGAGTCAAGTAATCACCGATATTCACCAAAGAAATGTTCTTGGACTCAACCACATTAACTCGATACACTCTTATTATTAAACTTGGCAATAGTAGAATTAGAGTCAATAATCCAACATCAAACTTTGGCAGTCATAGAAGAGCTAGACAGATAAATGACAAAAAAGTAAACAAAAACTAGACAAATAACAAATTAAAAATAAAAGAAAAATATCTGAAAACTAAAAACTAGAAAAACTAACACCACAACTAATCCCTCCCCCCCACACTTAAATGACACATTGCCCTCACTGTGGAGAATAAACAGCAAAAGCAAGAAAAAGGGCAACGAAACTTCCTTGAAATCACAGGAACCGTGTTGGGGTCACATCGGCGGGCGAGGTGCAAAAGGAGGAGGAAAACCCACATGCTACATAAAGGCTGCCAGATTCTGGGGACTTAAGACAAAAATCAGCAAAATAGAACTCAAGTGATACCAAAAATGACCCCAACAAAGCAATGAATTCAACCCATTTGAATAAATAAAATATGGTCAGAAGTGTCTCCTAAATATCAATAGAGAGCGACACAACTTGCCCACCCAAATCTCTCCAAATGTCTCCAATTGGACAAGAACAACTCAATCACAAATGTCCAACAATCAATTCGGCAGCAAATCACATAGGATTAATAAATGATATGCAAACTACCACAACCAGTACCACTAGTACACACACAGGTGAGAAACAATTCAAATCGCCAACCCAAACCACTGAAAAATCCCAACCAACACTAAAATTACCCAATATGTCAACCACCAGTTCCAGTAACACAGATGCAATCAAACAAAATTACAAAATCAAAATCATAATCATCCAAATCCCATCAATATCAAGTAATCGAAATATTGGATATCACAAAATTAAGAGAAAAACTGGCACCAGGAAGGATGGCTACGAGTGGCGGGCGGCGTGCAGAGAAGGCAAGCGGCGGAGAGGGACGCGCGGCAATGGTGGCGGCGTACGGCAGCAGAGGTGGTGAGAGCTGGTGGAGTGTGGTTGACGCCAAACGTGAGGGGAGCAGGGCTGCCCGTGAGGTGGCTGCGCGAGGTGCTGCGAGAAAAAGCGCGCGACTGCGCACTTGGCCATGGGTGGACGCGAGGAGAAGAGAGAGATGCGAGGGAGTCACGCGGCCGTACGACAGCGGAGGAGGTGCGGCGGCGCACTGTGGTAGGCTGGCGACGCGCGGTCGATCGACTGAGAAAGAGAGGAAAGGCCGTGGTGGAGGTTTTTGGGTTTTGGCCAAGAGAAGAGGAACGCAGGTAAAGAGAGAGGGGGGCGGTGCTCGGGAAGGTGAGCGGCGGACGACGGCTAGGAGGGAAAAGGAGGAGCGGCGTGCGAGGTTAGAGAGGAGGAGGGAGACGGCATACGAAGGAAAAAGGAATCAAGGAAGAAGAAAGAAAGAAAAGAGGAAGAAAGAAAGAAAGAAAAGAAAGAAAAGAAGAAGGAAAAAAAAGAAAAAATAAAATAGTTTTTGGGTTTTTTTCAATTTTTTTATTTTTTTGAATTTAAATGTCAAATTTTGAATTTTTGAAAAAAAAATGAAGGTTAAAAAGGAAAATAATTTTATTTTGCTAAAAAAAATTTTAAAATTTTTAATTTTTTTTGTTTTGGATTGTCAAACACAGCGTGGGCACGCCAAAATTATAAAACGTCCACTGATCTTGGGAGTCACTGACATGGCGTGGGCACGCCAAGATTTCACTTCCTGCCAACGTCGCGAGATGTTGAAATTGTACTAACATGGCGTGGACACGCCAAGATTGGTAAACATCCACTGGCCTTGGGAGTCACTTTTTGCGTGTCCTCCTCGCGTGGGCATACCAAGATTCCATGTCCTGGTCACATTGGAGAAAAATATGAAAATTGACTAGTACCCAAATGAAAAACGACAAATCGAAAGAATTGAACAACAAAAAATAATAAAGTCAATATTTGGGTTGCCTCCCAAAAAGCGCCTTTTTTAACGTTTTTGGTTAGACGTTGAACACCACTCTTCAATATGGATGTAATTCAATTTTCCTTGTAATCGGTGGTCCTACTCCGGGATCCAAATAGTCATTGAGTACAGCCTTCTTTCTTTATTTTCTACTCATTTTCACCTCATAAATTGCTTTCATTCCCTGATATTTGTTCGCAGGAATTTTGAATTTACCCCTACAACCAAATTCAGAAAATTCTTGCACAAAGGAATTAGTAGCATGAATAGCAAACACAGAATGAGAGTTAACAGTATGTTTTATTGTATTAAAAATATTAAAGTGGACTATTTCTCCATCGAATTCCATTGTGAGAGTACCCTTACTAACATCAATCTTAATTTGGGTAGTACTCAAGAATGGCCTTCCTAATATAATGGATGATGGATTTGGGGCACTTTCATCATCCATATAAAGCACATAAAAATCAGCAGAAAAAATTAATCCATCTACTTGCATTAAAACATCCTCAACTACCCCATCCAAATAAGTAAATATACGATTAGCCAATTGAATTATTATCCATATTTCTTTTAAAGATCCTAAATTTAGGGAATCATAAATTGATTTAGACAGCACATTAATAGAAACTCCTAAATCTAGCATGGCATTTTTTATATTAGAATGTCCAATCTTACATGGGATAGTAAACATACCTAGATTCCCGCATTTAGGTGGTAGTTTCCTTTGCAAAATTGCTGAAACGTTCTCATCTACCACAATATGCTTGTCCTCCCTCAATTTCTTCTTGTTGACACACAAGTTTTTCAAGCATTTAGCGTATTTTGGCACTTATTTGATCGCGTCCAACAAAGAAATATTGATTGCCACCTTGCGAAAAATAACAGAATTTTTATATCAATGCAAGTTTAAATCCGATTTTATACCCGTTGACTGCAAGTATACAGGCCGAAATTGTAATGTAGGGTATGTATCGGGTCGATCCCACGAGAAGCAAATTAAACAAGTACTAAACCCTTATTTTTCTCTATTATTTAGACTCACAATAAATTTGAGCAGAGAAAGTATATTGCTAAAATCTACAAATTTGATATACAAATATAATTTAACAAATGCTAAATGCAAAGGAAGAAATTTCACTCAAGAAAGAATCTAGGGATGTAGATTCCACTTATGGCATAAACAACACAAATGAATGGATTTACCTCTTATTATTATTCTTGTTTAACTAGGGATTCATTTTCAAAATTACCAAGTCTCATTTTCATTATGAAATGGCCTAGACCAATATAGTTTTCCCTATTTTCATGGTGAAATACTACTACTACTCTGTTTTATTTCATGAAATGCTGAATAATCCACCTAAGTGTATCTTTATTTTCATGAACATACAACTTAAGCTCTACTCATTTGTTTCCATTGTTACTACCAATTCTCATTGAATAATAACAACTATAAACATGCTATTGGTGATCAATCAATAACAAGTAATCACAACTACACAAGTAAACAAGTTAATACAAAATATAACAAGTGTAAATCACATTCAAGTCATATTATTTAGCCATAAGTTTCATCTACTTCCTAGATAAAGAAAATTAGCTACTCATGAATGATTTAACAATCAAATTCACAAGTTTATTAATGCAAAACATCATAAAGTACAAGTACAAGAAAGATAAAAGAAATCTTAGCCAATTGATGGTGAATCCCTCCAATTTCTGCTATATTCTTGTACAAGATGATTACAAGTGAAAACTCCAAATGCTTCTCCAAGGACTCCTAGCTAGAGAGAAAATGTTACAAGAAGGAAAAACTAGCTACGTATGGTCCTGTCCTGCTTCTCCCCTGTATTTCTGCATAAAAGGTGGTAGAAAATCTATTTTTCCTCTTCATAATTTCCTCCACTCAGATTTTGTAAAAAGAAGTCAAAGATATGATGTTTCCTTTTTCTACAACTCATTTGGTCTTCTCTTTTGTTGCAGAAGCATGTGCCACCGATTTCTGTCCCTCAAAATAGTTGAAAAAGTTGTGAGAAAGGTAAAGAAAAACAGCTGTGTCACTTGCTGAGCAGAGAGACAAATTCGAGCCTCGGATCCGGGGGGTGAAACTGGATCCGAGGACTTCCCAAGGTGGATCTGAGGTCGGATCGTTCTGACCTTGGATACACTCCTCCAGAAGTACAGACGAGAGCTCGGATCCTTCTTGTTCACACGGATCCGAGCTCGGATCCGTGTTGATTAAATTTTCAGTTTTTCACTTCTTTCCTTTTTCTACATTTTTACTCCCAATTTCTTTTGTACTTTGTCCTCTGGATGATCCTTGCATTTCTTTCAACTTCGTGCATGAATTTCATACATCAATAACCTTCACAATTTCACCAAATTAACTCATTAATCCACTCATTTATCAAGTTTTGAACACTTAAACAATATTTTAAGTAATTATCACCAAAAGAGTTCAAATATGGCTTTAATCTTCTCAAAACATGCCAAAAATTCATGCCAAATCTGTACAAAATGTACGTTAAATATTCACTTATCAAAAAACCTCTAAAATCTCCTTTTCTTTATCTTGCTTCTTTGATTTCTCTAACCTGCTCGGAAAAGGCAGTAAGTTAGTTCCAACTCTAATTATAGAATCAGGAATTATCTTTGGATTCGCATTTCTCATTCCTTCCTCCTCAAGCTCTTTGTCAATTCAATCTTCATTTTTATTTTTCGGAATCACAAGTTCGGATCCCTAAATTTTCTTCCCATTCCTTAAGATCATTGCACTTACATTCTTCAGGTTCAGTTCAGGTTGAGATGGTAATTTTTCATAAACTTGGGATTGCAGGCGGTTGATTGCTATTGCCATCTAACTCATCTGATTCTGCATTGCTTGCACCTGTCCCAATTGATTCCTCATACTTTGTAGGTCAGAATCTATTTTTTGTTGATTAGCAATTAATTGCTTCATCATCTCTTCTATAGACAGACTTGAGTTTGATGGAGGTGGTGGCGGGCGAGACTCATACTGTTATTGATACCATTGCTGTCTATTTGGTGTAAAATCTGGTTGCCTATTTCCTCCATAGTTGAGGTTGGGATGATCTCTCCAACCAGGATTGTACGTATTCGGGTAAGGGTCCTATGGCTTTCTTAGCACGGGCGCGTGACCAGCCATGTTTACTTGCTCCGTACTTTTCTCTTGAATCATTGAGCACATCTATGTAGAATGACCCATAGCAGTGCAGATCCCACACACTTTGGCTCGTGATGTATTTCCTATAGCTAATTGCCTAACAAAGGATGTTAATTCGGTCAACTGCTATTGGATGGAATATGTCTCTACCTCATTTACTTTGCGTGTCGGGACATCCTCCCTCGTATCAAACTGTTACGAATTCTCCGTCATTCCTTCAATTAGCTCCTACGCTTCTCGAGAAGTTTTGTTCACCAATGCCCATTCACTTGCAGCATCAATTATACTGTTGTCTCTAAAAAACAGCCCCTCGTAAAAATATTGGATAAGCAATTACTCACTTATTTGGTGTTGAGGGAACTTGATGCATAACTTCTTGAATCGCTCCCAATAATCATAAAGCGACTCTCCTAAATACTGCTTGATACCGCATATCTCCTTCCTTAGACTTGCAGCTCGAGACGCAAGAAAATATTTGTCCAAAAACTTTTTCTTCAGCTGATCCCACGTGGTGATGCTACCTGGTGTTAAGTAGTACATCCAATCTTTTGCGGAGTTCTTCAAGAAGAAAGAGAATGCCCTCATTTTTATCTGTTCTTCTGTAATTTCCGGAGGTTTCATACTGTTGTAAACGACATCAAACTCTTGCAAGTACTTATACGGTTCCTCACCTGGTAAATCATAAAAAGAAGACAAGAGATGAATTAGACCAGATTTTAACTCAAATGGAGTGGTTATCATTTAAATATGGAAAAGTAATACATAAGGGCTGCTGTTTTAAATCAGGAGCAGCCAACTCCCTTAGTATCCGTGCATTAGCCATAGTGACTTCTTCTCGATCCGAGTCACTAGAAGTATCACTATGTGAATCTGTTAGTTCAACTTCTGGCTCAGGTCTTTGAGATGCAGCACTGGAGTGCTCTTCTCTAAGTTGTCCGGTCTCTTTCTTTATTCTATGCGCAGTCTTCTCTACCTCGGGGTCAAAAATTAATTCACCTGTATGAGAAGAATAAGGCATATACTAGGAAAGCACTAGAAAATTAGAACAAAAATGAACCTAAAAAGAAACAAATAAACCAACACCAGTCCCCGACAACGGCGCTAAAAATTGACAGGTTGTCGATGCCTGTGCAATAATAAAAATAAACCTAGTTGCCAATTAAAATAATCAGAACCCAATTCTGAGTACTGGAGCAGGGACTATAGGTGTGTAATGGGTTACTTGATTCACCCTATTCCCGAAGAGTTTGCTTAACCCGATATACCAGAATGTGATTGCTTATTCAAAAGGAATTGTTGATTTGTAAACAGGGCAAGTAGGGTCGTATCCTCAGGGATTGGGAAAAATTTGTTTCTTTTTAAATTCACAGTAACAAGGAGGTGTTTTTGTATAAACGATAACAATCTAAAGAGTTCAAATAGAAATAAATAGATAACTAGAAATTAAATGACAATTCACTAAAATTAGAATAATAATAATTAAAGGTCTAGCCAAGAAATAACTTCAACAATGATTCACCTAATTGATCATCGACGCAAAGGCAATTCCAATTATTTACTAATAAATAGGTTATAACTGTCAAACAAGTGATGATAGTCAACCCCTCCTTACTGTATCGGTGATTAAGGTATGCCCGTTAATCACTGCTCTAATTGAGAAATAATCTTAGGTACGCCCGTAAGATTTAATTCCCCAATTGCATTACGTATAAGAGGAGTCCTATTCTAACCAAATAACGCACTACCAAGATTATTTTAAATTAGCCCATGTATTCCCTTGATACAAACCCAATCATGTCAGTTGTCACTATTTCAAGACAATGAAACAATTACGGATTTAATGTCCTAATTGACTATAGGTTACTAAATCAATTCACTATCTCGATCCAAGATAATCAATCAATTTAACAACTAATAGCACTACAATCGGAGAATATGTAAATACCAATAAATAAGAGGAAAAGATAAAATTAAATCGATGTCACAATTTTTAGACAAACCAAAAGCATCAATTATTTCTTGACTAGAAAAGGAAATTTAGTTCATTCCTAATGCGAAAGACCCACGCCAGAATTCAAAAATAATATTCACGGACATCGTCTTGATCCAGTAGATTCAATTGCGTTGGAATAAGGATAAAAAAACCAAACTACAAAGAGTGATTCATTGTTTTGTTTCGTCTGCACTTTTTCTACACATACGGAAGAAGAAAAACAACTAAAGGATGAAAAAAGAAAAGTCAAAGAAAACCACCCAAAGTAGTGCTTGGTCTCTACCATCCTATTTCCTATCTAATTACTACTTCCCTTCTGCGGCTGCCTAGAGGAAGAAAGAAAAAGGAGACTCCAGGTCTTGTTCCATCTCCTCCCTTTTCGGCAATTCCCCAAAAGTAGAAAAGTTCCTCCGTTTACCAAACTGCCCCTGGAATGAGGACTGCTACTTGAACTCATTTCCTGATGACTGTCAAATTGACACTTGTTATGGTAGTTGTGTTCCACTCCCTGTAATAAATGCAAATTGTCAAAAGTGAGTAAAATTTGACAATTAATTTAAATCGGGTCAGGTAATAGGGGAAATTAATTATAAAATAAATGATAAAATTGTAACCTATCACTTAGAATAACTAGAAATAAAACAAAACAAGAAATGAAAGAAATAAGAGGGGTAGCATAGACATTTTGGATTTTTCTGTTAATTTGGATGATTTCCACCCACGGTCTAATTTAATCCAAAACACAAATGGATTATGTGGAGGTTTTTAAACAATGAGGGAGTATCATGATCGAATTCTAAACCACAAAGGGAATTTACTATATTTTACTCTTAAATTTTGGTTTCATCTCATAGCATACAAGAGTACTATTTCACTGTCTGTCGACAAAGATTTTCTATGGTTGATGTACCGTAGGAAAAATCTGCCTATACCATCATTTGGAAAAATTATCTATCCAAACATAGCCACCATAGCATTTTTTCAAAAACACAAGATGGAAAATTGTCCCCTTAAACGTGGAAATTCATGATCTTTCCTCGAACTAGTCTACTTGTCAATTCTTGAAAAAAGAATACTCACGCCTAAAACACGGCCTCTTCATCTGCAGAATTCTAAAAAGTTAGGTAAACTCTATAAACAAGTTGATAGGTACAATCGTACCCAAGATCAAGTACAGGTATTTGTACATTCACTGCTGCAATAACTAATCTGATGACTTACAAACACATCATGGTCAATCGTTGAATGGTAATGAGTCTTTTGTTATGCATTAGTATTAGTGTGTACACTCTAATAGATTGATACTTATACACTTTAAATTATCATAATAATACCCTTAATTAACTTTAACTCTTAAAAAGAATACGTGTTAAGACACGAGAGTGTGTAACCTGAATTGTTACTTATACATTAGTGTGTAATAGAACGGCAAGCATTATGGTGGTCATTGAGCAACTTATAGGAGAAATAGTCCTATAAGCTGTTCAATGACCAATCACAACTTGCTAATTGGATGACTAATATAGCTCTAGCTGTAATGTTTTAATTAAATTCCATCACTAACGTTGGGATGACTTTTTAACCAAAAAAAAAAGCCTTAGTTCAAGCTCTTCCCTTTATTGTGCATTTTTTAAAACATTTGATAGGCACTGCAAATCTGTCATTTTGGACATTTTATTATTAACTAACCATGAAAGCCGTGGACATCAACCCATATCCAACAGAATATTAAATTAATATTAGAAAAAATTATTAAGTAATTGGAAAAAACAAAAGAAGAGACTAATTTTCATTGAAACCCACCGACAAACTATACGTGTCCATAGCTTTTGATTAGTGCATTCAACGTTTAATTGTATAGTCCAGTTCATTGCCGATTACATGGAGTAAAGATTGTGCTCTTTCCTTTTTCACCCCTTTTGGAATCGATACTGTGGAGAATTGGGTTTTTCCCTCCTTTTTTTCTTTTCTTTCCTTCTGTGCTTTGCAAAACATAGGTAAAAATATGAAATCCGAAGCATTCTTTAATTGGGATTAAGTATTGTTCTTGAAATTAAAAAGAAGAAAGAAAGAACAACAAAAATCCCAATCTGGGTTGATTGTTGAGCTCTAGTTTGGCGGCATCGTGCTTCCATAGAAGTTCTCTTAGTGTGATACGCTGCTTTCAATCAGTTTAACACGGGAAAAAGAAAAGACATGAAAAGCAAATTTTGTGGGGATAATTTCAGAAATCTCTCCTGAAGTTTTTTACTATTTTACTGGCCTCCTTTCAAATTTTAAAAATTACACTAGTCTTCCTTGAGATTATTTATCTTGTAACATTTAGGTCCAATCAATAATTAAAAGATGATATTATGAGAGAGAAAAAAATATGATTTTATCATTGCCCCCATCTTACTACATTATTGAATTAATTTAATAGCAACCCACACATTAAAGAAAAATACTAATATTTTCTGTTTTTCATTGAAGATCAAATCACATGTGCCATAAAATATAGTATATCATTTTATATATTTCACTTAATGTAAGATCCAAATTATTCTTTTCAATTACAAATCCATTGTTATTATAAAAAAAAAATAAACTTTAACATCATAAATATTCTTATCAAAATATTAAAGTTAGTTACTAAAATTTTTATGGTGTTAAAGTTCACTCTTTGTAATATTTATGGGTTTGTAATTGAAAAGAATAATTTGGATCTTACATTAAGTGAAATATATAGAATGATATACTATTTTTTATGGCATATGTGATTCAATCCTTGATGATAAAAAGCAAATTCAAGTGTTTTCTTTAATGTTTGTGCTGATATTAGATTAATTAAATAATTTAGTAGATGAAAGAAAATAGTGAAATCATATTATTTTTTCTTTCCTAATATCACTTTTTAATTATTGGTTGAACTTAGATATTACAAAATAATAAATCTCAAGGGAGATTAGTATAATTTTCAAAATTTGGAGAGAAGCTAATGAAATAATCAAAAACCTTAAGGGAGGTTTACAGAATTATCCCAATTATGTGGGAATTAGAATAATTGTACTGGACGGCACTGCTGCAACAGAGGGAAAGAGGAGAAGGTGCAGTTAACTTTTGTTGTTTGAAATCCTTGGCGAAATATTACAGAAAGACAGATAAAACGGTGGTTAGTACATAAATGTTTATGACAGGGAAAATGGTACGTCTGTTAATCACATTTGAAACATTTTCATTGGTGAATGACCAAAAGTATCAGGCTTGTCCAATAGTTGATCATTGACCAAGATAAAACCTGCCATGGTAGAGCCGTAGAGGTACGATCTTTTCGTACCTCTTAGTGCACAGGACATTCCTTTGTTTCATCTAGCTAATAATCTACCAACTCATTTCTTCACAAATGCACCTTTTATGGTCACGTCTACGAAAGCCTTTACAGGATCTTTACCCTAAAAATCAATTCACCGACTCCCATTTGATGTCAGAAATTCTTCTACTTTACTCCAAGATTGACTGTTAATAATAATGAGACAATGACCACTTTGAATTAGGGGTGCGCAAAATTATCTGCTAATCCGAAAATCCGTCATATTCGATCTGATCCGATCCAAAAATTAGGATATTTGATTTTTATTATTTGATCGGATCAAAAGAGGGTCGGGTATCCGCTAAGATACGGGGCGAGTTAGAGTCACATAATTAAAAATTCGCGGGTATCCGATCCGCCCCGCATATATATATTTTTTATTTTTATACACACTATAAAATAATAAGTTAGAACCAAATAAGTAATTTTATTGAACAAATTGTATTACAAATATGAGAGACTATAGTTTATTTACAAGATTCATTTGTAAAGGTCATGATCTTATATTTTATAGAAAAAAGTTTAATTAATGTAGAACATATATATTAAAAATTGTGCTACTTATTTCAAACTTTTATTGATTTTGATTTCTTTTAATTTTTTTCCTTTATCTTATATTCTCTTCATATGCTTGTTTCTTGGTGGGAAACCTTTTTTTAGAAAAAAAAAATTATTAAATCTTAGATGAATGTGTAAAATATAAAATTAAATTAGTATAAATTATTTTTTAAAAAAAATTAAATGATAAACGGGATGGAGCGAGTACCCGCTGATCCGACCCTATCTTATCGGGTACCCGCTGATATGCGGGGCAGGTAAGGATCAGAAAATGGCTAACCTGTAAGGTGCGGGTTGAATCAACCAAATGGTGAATGGGACGGGTATCCGACCCGCGCCAACACCTACTTTGAATTATCACACCATCCTTCTTGATAGGATTGGTACTAGAGGTAGGGAGGGGAGTCGGCTGGATCCGGTCTTCTTTTCATAGATAGAACAATGTCATTCACGCAATATTATATTTCGAAGTCATTGCATGGCTAAGCTGCAAAAAAGTACGAACACTTGTTATTATATAGCTTAAGATTCAAAACTTTAGAGCACAACCCTCCACCTAACACAATTGAATAATGAATATTCACGATTGTCAAATCTGTCAAAGCACAGTTTGAGGACAACCCATTCCAACCTGCAAAAGATTTTTTACTTTTCTAAAGTTGTTGAGAGCTGTAAAAAGACTTACCATGCTTACATCTTCCGAGCCTTGGGAGTTAAAAATGAAGGCACTGAGTGCTATAAAAAGGGGGCTAGAGGCTGCCTAGAAGCATATCAGCCTAAAACAAGAATTTGTAGTTATGATGGGAAGCAAAGCAAAAGCAATGGGGTCTGGGCTGACTCCTCTTCTTACCACTGTTTTAGTGGTATTTGTTGCTCTTGGCTTGCCCTCAGAAACTGCAGCTGATGATCACTACAAGTATTCATCTCCTCCTCCTCCTTACCACTATCCCTCACCACCACCTCCAGAGCATTTACCTCCACCAGTGTACAAATACAAGTCCCCACCACCACCTCATCATGTTTACAAGTACAAATCTCCACCACCCCCACCACCACACCCAGTTTACAAATATAAGTCACCACCACCACCTCCTCATCCGGTACCACACCCAGTTTACAAGTATAAGTCACCACCACCACCACCTCCTCATCCGGTATACAAGTATAAGTCTCCTCCGCCACCACCACACCCAGTTTACAAGTATAAGTCACCACCACCACCTCCTCATCCGGTACCACACCCAGTTTACAAGTATAAGTCACCACCACCACCTCCTCATCCGGTATACAAGTATAAGTCTCCTCCGCCACCACCACACCCAGTTTACAAGTATAAGTCACCACCACCACCTCCTCATCCGGTACCACACCCAGTTTACAAGTATAAGTCACCACCACCACCTCCTCATCCGGTGCCACACCCAGTTTACAAGTACAAGTCACCACCACCTCCTCCCCCAGTTTACAAATACGAGTCTCCACCACCTCCTCACCACTACTAAGCAATTGCTTCTGAGGTAATAACACTTGTTCAATATACCCACTTCTGCATGATAAAACATATCTCTATCAACACAAACTGTCATGTCTATCATGCTAAGTGCCTTCACTTCATCCACCAAAATGACTGCTAGAAAATTTTGTTTATGTTACCAAAGAAAGGCATCATTTTTTCCCTCTGTTATCAAGAACTTGTACAGTATATAGATTAAAGAGTTTTTTTTTAACTAGCTTATCAACTTAGAAATGCATATAGCTGATAGCCAGCTGAATATTTGCAGGCAAAGGAGAAGGAAACCAGTGTTTGAGACCTTCTTGAAGATGTAGAAGCATAAGAATAAAAGCCCAATGTGAAGATGATGATTTCAAGTTTTTCTACGTTGCCATTTCTTTATCTAAATTGGTTGTAGCGCCTTAGTTCCTTTGTTTATGGGATTTGTATCGTTTTACGTACCATGCAGTACATGTCATGTTTGTAAGGTTTTCTATCCTGCCGGCAAACCGCAGGTTCCATGTAATAAATGAATACTATTTTTATTACGACACTTTTCTCTGTTTCTCTTATATTTTGTCTTTACTATTCTTAATCATATTTTTAACAAAAATATTCAAATACTTAGGTAATCTGGTCTAATGCTAATTGTATGTTTTACTTTTCTTTTTCACCTGCTCCCCTTTTCAACTCAAACGGATGCAATAGTTTGTGATCCCTGTTTAAGACGGAAGCATGATACTAATGAATATATCATTGAAACTCAAGGAAACTAACATTATGAAAAGTGTAAATCTTGATTTGATGCAACTATTTATTCGTGGAATCTATAGTTACAAAACTCAAATTCTGACTGCGCTATTGATAAATTATTAATGACGCTATCATCATTATTTATCCCTAACTAGTTTCGACTACAACAGAACCCTATATTTTTCCCCATGATAAACTAACTCTTGTGCTTTTTCTTTAGAAGATGAAAGGAAATAATTACTCGCATAATCTCTAATGATTACAAAAGCAGCCAAAAAAAAAATAGTAGGACACTCTTCCCATGACCCTTAAGATTTTACATATCGAATGAATTAAGGAACATAGGATCTTCGTGCTGCACAGCAAATTCATGCTTGTGATGCAAGTACTAAAAATGCATCCACATATGCTTCATGAATTTGGGATATCATCATAGTTTTTTAAGCAATTTTTTTTTATTTTGTGATTACATTTCTTGTCTGACAGCTGGACTCAATCGAAAAACACAAGTAACAATAATATCTCGAAGTATGATCAGTTGAACTTTCAAGCTTACGAAATTGTCAAAAGAGAAAACAAAAAATAAGGACTGTCAAAAATTTCTTAGTGAATCTGACTTCGTATTACGTGATAACGATATGGAATTGATGTCAAAACTCTCTTCTCTTAAGACATCTAACTCGTAAATGAGAATTTTATATGGGGTTTTCATGGCAAACCGAATTCTGAAATGTGAAAGGATATCATGCTAACCTTCTTCAATCTTTTTTTTTTTTTCTTGTTTCTACCAAAATTAAACGGATCAAAATTGCAGTGTATCTCTTATGGAACATGATTTCATATCATCTTCTCTTAATCCATAAAAGTGCGCTTTTTGCAAATCTCAGTCATTCATTCTTTTGCTGCCCAACTGCGGATTAGCCAAAGAACCATAAGCTTTCTAATCAAGTATTCACCATCAAGAAAATTCAACAAATTGAACTCAAAAATATACTCTATTTTTCTTCTTAACCTTCATCAGTTCTGGGCTCTCCAGTTTTCTTGAAGTACAAATGGCTAGTTGAAGGACAGCAAATTATCATCTCATAATAATGTCATCATGACGAATGATCAATAGAACAAATAAAGGAAGCATTAAAATGGAAAAAAAAAATTAGGGTATCATTAAGCATGCATTGGAGCAGGAGGATTAGGCCTCAGAATCTAATTAAATGTGAAATGATTGGTAGGGACGTTCGGAAGATTGCATATAAGACTTTGAGAGATTTTGAAAGGTACACATATTAGCCAGAGAAAATAAGAGTCCGTCAAAGTGTCCCATAATTGGAGTTGAATAGTCTGCTTTTATAAAATAGGGGAGTTTCGACAACTCATTGCATGGTGACATCAAGATCATTATCTGACAACTAATTGAAAAGACTTCTACTGTTTTGCACATGTCGAGGGTCTAAGTTATTTGTCCTATCAAAAAAAGTTATTTGTCCTATTATTTTTTGTTCTTGTTGAAATTGTTTAGTTATGATGTTATTATCATGAATTTCATGGCTGAGAAATAGTTATATGGTACTGTTGATTATTCTCTCTTCTTATTGAAATTGTTTTGTTGAGATGTTATTATCTTGAATTTCACGTCTCAGAAATAGTTAGCTGGCATGTTATTGGAGTTATGCTAATATTATTGATGTTAAAAAATATATTTTATATTTTTAATTCTGTAAGCACACAAAATATAAGGCTGACCCACTATTAAAAAAAATTATTTTTGGACCCACTATAAAATTCGAATATTATCCACCACGCCTGACATCTGACTTGCTAATCTTTTGCTTCCTAAATTAAACTTTTGCCCACAGTTAAACACTTGACCACCCACTCTTTTTTTTTTTGATATATTCTGTTCCCTGCAGGCTATACAGAAGAACCCCAAAAAAAATGTATCAGTTGACATTCAATTTTTTGGAGGAAGGAGGTAGACACACACACAATCCTGTGAATGTAGCCAGGAACATTGCCTTGTTTGGATTGCCGGTTTCCGTCGAAAAATTATGTCGTTTTCCGTGATCACATTTCCCTATTACCTTTTTCCCTCACATATATACATCCAATCGCTACAGTAATTTTTCCATGAAAAATCACGGAAAATGCAATCCAAACACTTGTCTAAGCCATCAAGAAATTCTATAGTTCTATTTGATTTCATGATTAAAAAGAAAAAGAGCACAATATCGTCTTAAAAATTTGTGAATACAAATAGTAAATACTTGTACTTCTTGCAAAAATGTACACATTCTTAATAAAATATTCATCAGAAGGTGTAGAGAAAAATTCTGACCAGGAAGGGGAAAGTTTTTCCTAATTGACAATTATAATTATAGATGCAAATTTGCCCAAGTTAGTTTTAAGAGACCATTTCTATGGTTTAGTTGTAGCCATCATTCTTGAAAAAATGAAAACTCCAAGAAATCAAAAGAAGGGACAAAAACACTTACCGGATTCTTGACGACAAGGGTTATTCAGTAAATAAAAATAATAAACATGTGATTTCCATTTTCAAGGCCACCAACTTATACATCTTTTTGCAGTTTTTATTGAAAATCATGCCTTATATTTCTGGAGGGCACCTAGGAATTGGACTTGGAGGTATCATTCTGCCTAACTTCTTGATGGATAGTTTTCAAGTAGGTAGCATTGGATGATAGCAATTGGGCTCCTATATCTGAAAATTAACTTTGTGATTAGCACAAATGGAAAGCTTTCACAAGTTAAGATGCCACTATTAGCCATTAATGTTCCCCAAATTTATCATTATCTCTTTATCTCCATATTGTTACTCCACCCCTAAAACCATACGAGCAATAATTGAGGGAATTTTATATAAAAATTTCATATTCATGATGTCTTGTCACATTACTAGTATCCTATTTGACTAGTAAAGCTAAACTTGCACAAACTTCTAATGCTTACCAAAATATCATATCAAAATACTTCTAATGCTTACCAAAATATCATATCAAAATTATTGATCGGAATAATTGAGAAAAGATGATTCTCCACTCACCCAAGTCTTCTTTTGTTTTTTGTTCTTTATTATGTGATTGATTAGATGAGCAACTGATTAGCAAAAGCAAGACCAAACAGATAATTACCTACTAATCTTACAATGAATCTAAAAAAGCTTACTCAAAAAAAGGTATAGGGAAAAACAAAAGGCATTATATATCCCTCCTCCTTGTACAAGATCAATAATGTCTGATAGTGGGCGCTCAAAAAGACTTGGTACAATGTCTCTCGTTACTCTACAGTCCTATACCAGTGGCTCTGTAAAAATTGTCCAATTTCCCTGAAGACGTTAATACACTCTGTATCAGGAACTAGGTAAAAACAAAAGGATCCCTCATTAGTTACTGCAAAATTCGGCCGTTAGCATGTAGTGTAAGCAATGTTCAGCTGCCATTCGGTTCTTCGGGAAGTTCCTGCATGACACAACTCAATCCTTACATGTCAATGTTAAAACTTATCAAAAAGAAGCAGCAGATTGACTACCAACATTTACCTGAACTTCCTGTTGAAGAAGTTGTTCGAGTTGTACCCTTATATTGGAGAAGGAAGGTCTGTTCTCGGGTATCGCTTCCCAACATCTTTGCATCATATTTAAGAGCTTTGGATGCGCATCCTTGGGAAGCTCAGGCCGAAGACCCTAGAGGGAACATACATCGAGTCAATTCGACATTAACAAAAAAAAAAAAAGTAACTTCTAGGAAGAAATGGTAAAAGTAGTACTCCTTACATGAAATGGAAAAAGACTGTTATCTCGCTAAGGGAATTTTAAAAAAATTGCAAGGCACTTAGAGACGAGACAATTGTTCCGAAAAAAAAAAATTAATTTTACCATCTTGATTGTGTTGCCACACTCTCTGAGGAACAGTCTTATCAAAGCGCTCTATTCAACCAAAGGAGGTATAGCGACTATTACTCGCAACCAAAGGAGGTACATCACTGAGTGTCATGTTAACATTTCTTTACATCTTGTTACTTCAACTTCCATTAACAAAGTACTTGCAGTTCACAACTACCTCACTTCCACCAAAATGAATTGTCTCAATTTATGGTTTGCCCCAAGATTAATGTCTAGATTCCCAAAACTGAAAAGTTTTATCAGCAACCCTTCCTTTGTAAGTACTTTGTGGATCAGTGAGACTAGCCCATCCCCCATGTTTCCCATCTCATACCTAATTATCTAACATGACGACCTTACATGTTCTCCTATTCATCCACATACCATTCTAATTTTCCAACTATTACTTGATATACTTGCCTAGCCAATATAAAATACCAATTTTGGAACTCCAGGAAAAACATTATCACGAACTTATGATGTATCTTGCATCAAGCCAGCTCTTATGCATCACTCGCATTTCAGTGCTACAACTGACATAGTCAACCAACATAAGTCGCCTAACGTATCATTGTAAGAAATGAATCATGTTGTAAACCTGTCTGACTCCCAAGGCAGCTTGAAGGGGTGTCATGGTGTTGTATGGAATCTGCAGATACAGCAAACTGATTGTAAATCTTCAAAGAGAAGACCGATCCAATGAAGTTAAAATTTTCTATAAAGCATGATAAAACTCAGAGCACCTTGGACGTCACGAGCTCCCAAAGAACAATCGCAAAACTAAATACATCTGCCTTCTGATCATATGGCTGGTGGTTTATAACCTGCAAACAAGCAGATCGAATTTAAGCAAAACGAGCAGTTCAGCGTAAGAGAGAAACAGACAAATAAAGCAACTCCCGGTAGTTACTACTTATTAGGCCATTGAAGTAACATGAACAATCTACTAGAGGAGTAAAAGTCAAGGGAATAATGGAGTGTAGAAATTCTTTTCCAGGCAATGGATATATAAACATTTCAAAGATAAGAAATCACTGGCAGTAGGCATATGTTAAATCTTGTCTCACGAAGAACTGGAAATACCATAACAATTTGCAATATGGTAGAAAAATTAATTGCACAGAGCAACAGCTTCATTTAAATAGCTATGTGGAAAGGATGGAACCAAATCAAGTCTCTAAAACCACAAGCAGATCAAAAGGATCTCCGGCATGCTTCACACTTTTCAACATGCGTAGTCCAAAGGTATACGCAAAGCTGGAAATGATATATAAACTATAGATGGCTTCATTAGCTTTTTAAAGAACAAGGCAGTCAAACCTCGGGAGCCATCCATCTGTATGTTCCAGTCTCAGCTGTCATCACACCCCCAACAGATTGAAATCGAGCAACACCAAAATCAGCTACCTTAACAACCTTTAAAAAAAAAAAATTAATGATCACTCACATGAGTAATATACTAAGCAGCACGATGAGCAAAACTCCAAGACATGCAAGAGTAAAATAGAATCACTTAAGAACCAGTAAAATGCAATCACCCGATTAGAATGTAAAATAAAACCATTGATGTCCAACAATGATCAGTGTATTCTAGATGCTAAAAGGTGGCAAGACAGCTAATCAAGGGTTCAAGAAACATCAACAAAAAAATCATTCCTGCTAGTTTGAATGCAATCTTTTGGAGAATCTTTACTCAAACCACACATTGTTGGAGTCATAACTCAAAATAGAAGTTTATCACCTTCTAATTTGAATTTCTCTACATTCATATTCAAAGGCAGGTTTGTTTAATCTCTATAAAATGAGTAGATTCCAGGTATTATAATCAGTTTGTTACTTAAAAGACATGCAGGTCTCAGCAAATTAGCAACATCAAATTGGCCCCACAGTTAATCTTTTAGTTACATATTTGTACTGCAATGAATGCAAAAGCATTTGTCTATAGACAAGAGTTTCTTCTAACCTGAATATAATTCTTAGGACATTAAGACAAATTTGGTCATTCTGAAATTAAGGTCAGATCCCAAGAATTTCATACTCCCCCCAGCCCCAATTTTTTTTCCTCATGTTATTCATACAAGCAAAAGATGCCTAAAATTTGCACACTGCTGCTATTTCATTTTTAGATTGGAAGTTCACCTAAACTAAATGGGCATCACACAACAACCATCACAGCCATCCCAAAAGAGCATTATATTTATGGCAGTAGAAGAACTTAATTACTTCAAATGATGCAAATATTCATCCAAAGAAACAAGAACGGGCAACACTTGGTCAGAGAAAGACAAGTTTTGACATTGCAGCTGACCAAAAATCTTCACACTCATGTCATAGCCAAAAATATAGCATGTAACTCAGCAAATCTAACATCCAAAAGACAAGAAATTGGCTAGATTAACTCTGGTCCAAAAAAGCTATATTCAAGGACTATCAGTGACCAGGAGAAAAAGCTAAAGATATAAATAGTTTTTTCCACATAGTCAAACATAAGCACCGTATTACTTTATCAAAAAGTGCAAAATAGAATTCCATTCAGATAATAGTGCTAAAGGGAAGAATTGAATAAGTAAGAGCATTTTGCATTGGGTGAAAGTAATTTTGAATCACATCCACTCCCTAGGGTGTCACTCTCAGAGTCATATCAAAGGAATAAGTATCGTGAAGCCATCAAAAGCTGACCAGCTATATGGTTGGTAAGATCATCAGATACTAACAATAGGGACTTTACAACTACACAAACTGCTAATTGATTTTTTAAAAATTTATTTTCCATGACAAACGCACAAATACCTCCACTATCTCCCCCCCCCCCCCCCTTCCCTCACTCCCCACTGGGCATAACAAATCCTCCTCCTGATAGGAAATCAAAAACAAGTATCAGGATTTAACTGAAAAAGTTTTTTTTTTTTTTGGGTCTACAGCCATCATCAAAAGAATCCAATTGGCACATTCAAACTACTTACTTTGGCACTATCCATCAGCAAATTTGCTGTCTTTAGATCCCTGTGGATAATGTTGTTTAGATGCAAGTATTCCATTCCCTTGCAGACATCGATGGCAAACTTCAGCAGCTGTGGGAGCTTCAACACAATATGGTTCTTGTGCAAATATTCATAGAGGCTCCCCCCAGGCATGAATTCTTCACACAGCAGCAGGAGTTATGTCAACAAGTTACATAAGCATTCCAACAAGGATATAAGTTAACTTAGTTATCTAATATGCAAAACTACAAAATGATGTATAGACGCCACTCAAGCAACACATAATACTTAAAGAGACACGATGAAGATGAAAAAACCATATGCAATAGACGGAGTATCTTAACATAAGTGTCTAAGTTCCATACATACAAGATAGCAATTGAATTTTCAAAACAACCAAAAAGAAAACATCTTTATTCACTTAATTAAGAACCAACTATGATTAGATCCTTTTTTTTCATTTTCTTCGAGTACAGTTAGAAAATGTAAGCAATGGCAGAAGATAAACAAGACATGAATATAAATATTAGTCAGTCCCAAAGCCATGTACCTGTAACTATCCAAAAATTAGGAGATTTTGTACATGCACCAATAAAACGAACAACATTTTTATGCTGAACTTGCCTGCACTCAAATAAACATGTAGAATTAGTCAAATTGGTAACAACTTTTGCTTTGGACATTGTAAATGAAATTGAATCATCAAAATACATCTGCACCCATGCAATTTAGCTAATTGAAGAACAACACAAGATGGCATCTTCCTAGTTTTGAGAAGGGTGTATCAAACAAAGAAACAATGTCATAGGTTTCTAAAGAAACCTGCCTGAGGATATAACAGTGCCGTAATTACAAACTGCAATGTGCGCCAAAAATTTTTAACTGCCTAACTACTTCAAAGGCAGGAAAAGCATGCATGACTTTCTTTGTTTTTCCTTTCAGATCCTTATTACTACCAGCTTAACCTGCTTCATTTCTTACTCAGTTACATGCAAATTTTCAACTCAAAACTTAACAAATTGCTAAGCAAAAGAGTTTGGTCATTCAAGCTTTCATTTAAACCTCAAGTCAACCACGTTGAATAATACAAAGCTTAAATCCTACCTCGACATGGGTAAGATAACATTAGCGTTCATACTTAAGCCCCAACCCAACTGAAGCCCCCAACCTTTAGATAAAGAAGTTACTACAAGTTTTAGTAACAATTTAGGATGTCTTATTGTGGTACGGATGCTTAATTCTTGCAAGACAAAACAGCAAAATAAATTTCTATAATGTAAAGGAGCTATGGAAATTATTTGTAAATACACCACATTTACGAGCTTAAACTGGTTAGTTTGCATCAATGTTGCTTCTCAGGAGAGCTATCTACACAGAATAAATGAAAAATATCAACTCATTTTTCATCATTTTATGACCATCCAATGATGCATTGACACACTTTCTGGTGCTACTGTACACAGCCTGTCACTCTTTTTCTAAGCTCAGTCCTCAAAATCTTAATAAGAACTGAAAATAACTTATTGTTGAAAGCGCAAAATTTCAACAGACCAAACTATGACAGGACAGTATTTTGGGGTTTCTCAGCAAAGATTAATCATCAGAGGCTCGCATCAATCACAATCATGTACCTCAAGATAGCCACTTCTTGAGCAAATTCATCCTCTAAGGTGTCATTCAAATGCTCCGATCTGAGAACCTTAATTGCAACATCTTGACCTTTATAAACTCCTCGATACCTTTTGCTCAATTGCAGTTGAGAGTGAGTGACAGAAAAAAGAAAAAAAGAAACAGGAAATATCTTTTCTGTTTTCTTGGCTTCCAATCTATGCATATAGGAAAAAATGGTCAACTCACAGGTCTCCACACGACCCCGATGCAATTTTCTCCCCTATTTTGAGCAATCTTGTATCTATTTCCCAATCAACAGGCTTTGCTTCCACAGGTAAAGCTTTTTCCACAGCATGCTTGGAATGTGTAGAGCCAGACCAAGATCCCTATGGCAGTCAGAACAGGGCATTGTTTTAATTTGATTTTCACAAAGAGGTAACAAAAAGCATAGGTATCATGTTTTAACAAGTGGGCACATATCACAAGTAGTGACAACAAAAGAATAACAATATCATCACAAGGAAATTGAATTACCAAATTTCTAGCTATTGCTTTTCTCATTTCTTCAGTCAAGCCTTCTGTATCCTGACCACAAGATTGCAAAGTCAGCAACATTTTGACTCAGCAGAGATCCCTGTCATACAAGAAATATAATCACAATGCTCCTTATATGAAGATTTAACATGTCCCATGAGAATTAACTCATCCATATTGATAACTCAAGAGATACTGATGCTGTGTTACAAGAATGGTTCTCCCTCTCCGTTGTCATACCCCGCAAATCATGAAGCTTTAGTGGTCAGCAATGAACAGAAAAACCAACATTAAGAAGTTTCACATGATAAACACATTGTACATGCAGCTTAAGGATACATCAATTATCACTTGTCCAAAAACCAAAAGATGTAGTACCTATAAATGAAATATGGGAAATATTTAACAAAGGAATGGCATCAGCATAACAGGTTCAACCAAGCAATCTTCCAGCGCATTGAGTCTAGAATATTAGCTAAAATGTTAAAACTGAAATCACAGTTACCTCAGCAGGCCATCCATCCACCACAAAAACATCTAAAGAGTAGCCATCAGTTGTGGAAAACACATGAGCTTCACGGATGTTAAGCCCAATATCAGAAAGCAAAGCTGAAAGCTGGAAAGAGGGACACAAAGTTTAAAGTCATTACAAAATGTTTATCAGCAAAATCAAAGCAACCATATCCAGTGCCTAATGCCTATAGCAATTTTCTCAGATGAAACGTATGGTTACCCATTTATATCTTATATCCAGTAGATATAGTAAGCATGATTAACCCGTAAGACTTTTCAGCCATTCCAACAAATTTATGCTAATATTATACAGTACCATTCTCATTAACCCTGAAATACGGTAGTATGTCGCAAAGTTTCTAGGACTGTTTGGCCCACTAAGCATACTAGGGATACCACAATTACACAGCACCAATTCCCCTTCGTACAAAACACTTGACAAACAATGATATAAGACATATTAGAACAAGATAAATACGAATTCTAATAATCATTTAAATGCACCAAAAAGAAATATTATGTGCAACATTCCAAAACAAAACTAAATGCTATTACATCATGTATCATATAATGCATATGTTTGATTCTTACATTCAGGGACTGGTGGGCACGTGAGACTTCAGTAACAAAAGAAAAGTGTAACCCTAATAGTATCAGAGTTCAAAATTGCAGCATATATGGCTATTTTATGAGAACTAGATACTTAGCTTAATGTGTCCCTCGTATATGCAAATAGATTTGCATTATTTTCTTTCGGTTAATATCAATCAGTTATTTCAACTTCCTAGTCCTAATATTACTATGGTTTATTAGGAAAAAAATGCAATAATGCATGTATACTTGACTCAATATACAAAGGTTTTTGTTGCTTAGAAGAGCAGGACAATCAAGTTCACTACTTTCACTTTTGGAGGCTTAGAACCTCTGGAATGTCAAATATTAGCATTGATATCATGCATATTTGGAAAAGTTAGTGTTGAACTTAAAATATAACAAAAATCTTTTTGAAATTCATCAACCATAAGCTTATGAGGCAAAATGGAGAACTAAAAGATTCCATAGCCATACTACACCAATTTCTTCAATTGATAAATTATCTCATTCAAGCATTAACCTGACTGAGGAGCTTGGGCTTGTCAACAGTTGAAAATATTACTTCATGGATTGGTATATGTGAAACGTCCTGCCTGCACTACAGAAAAGCAATCAAATAACACAAAAATCCTTGGAGTAGAAGTCTAGTATCATTTTATCCATATGCTTAAACAGCTAAGGCCAGTGAGACTGTGGGCAAAAGAAAACACACCAAAATATTTGATAATGTCAAAAGACACTGAAGATTGCATTTCATAATGAAAAATAAATGTTCTGAAAAGTGAAAGTTGTGCCTGGGACCAGACTTCCCATTTATACAATTGATAGTGTTAGACACAAAAGCTTTCATCTAAAAGCATCCCAATATGATGATGGAGCAGGCTAGTCACACCAATACCTTGCTACATAACAATTACCAATGACTATGACCCACATATGAAAGAAAGCATCGCCGGAAGCTACAAATCAGATTTGGGATCAAAGAAGCCCAGTAAATAAGGGAGACAAATTAGCTATTTGCGCACATAACAAAAACCAATAGGTCATATACAAGGTCCCCTTTCAATATGCAGACCTTGTAACAATTACCGCAAGGGCACCATTGGATAAAAATTGCAAAAATGAACGAGCCAAAACTCCAAAAAATTAATCTTTCTTCAACATAGAGAGATTCACAGATGAACAGAAATATACTTTAAATCCCTTAAACTCCAAAATTTATTATGGGTAGACTAAAAAGTATTTTGGTTCATGTAACAAGGCAAGAATCGAAATCTTCCTTTTGGAACTGGTGCACATGTCGAAAGCTTTCACATCATTAATTCATCTGGCATAGAATTGTAATGATGGACAGTTCCTAACTCAAAAGTAATCATAATACAATATTAAATGAAGTGTTAGAAATAATTTTTTGACAAAATTTTGTTCTTTTCATCATTAACACTACTTCTTTTAGCTTCATAATTAATGCATTTGCCACCTTATGTTCCAAAATCTTTTACCATACGTTACCTGAACATGGTAAGTTTCTGTTTTTCTTTTTTTTTTTCATCAGTCCCAAAAAATTCTCCCAATGTTTTGATATTCTGTCATTCCACCGAGAAACTAACCAATACAGCCCAGTAGAATCCAACTCATCTCATCCGTAGTTAGATCAATCTTAAAAAGTTAACCAACAGACAGGAAAGCAAAGTAAATAAAGTTCGCTTAGAAACTACCTTCTGGTAAAATCTTCAGCTGGTGTTGCCCTCTCCATCTCATTGGGATACTTTCTAACATCCAAGTTTAGGTCCTCAAGCTTACAGCAAGGTTCAAAGTCATTCACAGAATTCCTGTTCTAATTTCAGTAAATGAAAAAAGCCAAAGAAAATCGGGGGAAAGGGGTGAAGTGCAACACACATAGACAAAATGCAATCTTGTTGGATGAAACAAACTGCAAGGCAAGTATTACATATCTATCATCCAATAACAAAAACATTGAAGTGTAAGACATGTCAACTCTTACGAATATGCTCAATCAACTGAAACAATAAAACCATAATAGCAGTTTAAACACACCTATCATGCAGTTGCAACTTCCCGTCATTATCATCACTACCAGGTGGCTTTGCATTTGGATAAACACTTAAGATTTGTCGATCCTCAGTATCATCTCCCTTGGTCCAAAAATTCTTTCCAGAGTAATGGAGGGCAGCAAGAACATGAAAATAAGAGACAAGGGATAAGACTTGAAAAAATTAACCAAATCAAACAGGGAATTTGTCGCTGCTGTCATTGCAACAAGGTGAAAGACTACTAAAGAGAGAGAGTTGGGGCAAAAGTCCAAGGATCACCAAGGGAAAGCATGAAAATAAGATCACTACAACTAAGAAGAGAGAGAGGTACATATGTCACATTTAATTCTTCTTTGTAAACAATCTTCAAAATTAAAGTAAATAACTCTTTATTTAGGTTTATGTTATAGATAGAAAAACGATTTAAGACCCCAACTGGAAGAAACAAAGAAAAAGTAGACTTTAGTTTTACATTTAAAAAAAAAATCTCCAGTGAGAAGGGATTGAAGTAGCATTTCAGCATTTCAAAGTTACTCTCACACTCATTTTGTGTGATTTTTGTGCTTTCTTGTGACAAGCGAGATTAAAGAACGTGGCAAACATCATAAAAATTTTCATGGATACCCTTCACTTTGTATTTTCAAATGATTGGTATATGTGGCACTTTCAACAGTAACAGTAGTTATTGCACCATAATGGTATTTTCTTATACAATTTCACCAAAGTCTTAACAAATCCTTCAGATTAAGGTACTTAAACTGCAAAATCTACCACATACTGCAAAAGTAGAGTTCAATCCAGCGTCAAGCATATGTAATATTCTAACTACTCAGATACATCATATTGACACAGATTAAAGAATTGTCATATATTGTGTCTCTTTGGGTAGAAAACTGGTAAAAATGAGATCGATAACATTATAGATAGTGCAAAGTATCACAATCAATAGTTCGAGCACTGAGAGTGGAATTATAGCCCTCATTAAATCAAGGGATGTAGTTCAACCAAAAAATGGGAATTAAAGACCATGCCAAACATTAAAGGAAACAAATAGAAGGGTGATGCTTACCAACCACAAGTGAAAAACAAGAGAGCAACACATCTGACAAGCAGTGTTACCTCTAAAAACCGAATATGGAAAACGGGACAATTTTCAGGATCTCTTGCCATAGAAAGAAGCTTCTGATGCAGCAATACATCTTCCACTCTATCCATATTAATGTCCAATCCATAGCTAGAAACAACAAAAGCACAAGAAAGTCAATAAATTCCTTAGACGACAACTCTTATTCTCTTAGACCAGAAGAATGCCTTCATGCTCTTGGTGACCATCATTTAGAACCCTTCCCAATATCGGTACTTCGGTACTTCATAAAATCACAATTTCAACACCCAATGTAAATGAAAAAAATTTAGCAACTCATGTTTCCAAAAACTTGATACACACATACACCATAATCTAAAAGAGAGTATAACAGAAATCCATAAGCCGCATCATATAACATTCTAAACAAAGATAAGACAATCACAAACCATTTAGGCTAGTTCAAATAGACACCAACTTCTACAGCAAAAGCACACACATGGCCAAGCCATAAAACAAGTCAATATCTATCTAACTAAGATGAACAAAATAATATCTTTATAAAGTTCAATAATTGTTAAGTAATGCCAATTATCACCTTTTGCATTTTATACAGATGACACACTAGGCTATATTTGAACAGCTTCGTTGCCACATTACTACAAAATGTCGAAAACGAATTCAACCCCAAAACTGCCTTTCGCATCACAATTAAGCAGCAATCAGCCACAATTCAACAATTCCAATTTTCAAAAATTACAAAAAAAAAAAAGAAGGGAGAAGGAGAATAAAAACAACAATACTAATCCAAAACAGAAAACCGAAACCAATTCCACACAAGCATTGCATAAATACTTTAAAAAAAATCTCCACATAACACCCGCACTATGTGTCAGTGTGTGACTGCGTGTACCCTTATAAACACTAAAAAAAGAAGTTGAACAAGCTAAAGAAAAAGCATTAATTCATGAAACAACTAAAAATAAAGAAGAAAAATACCTAGCAGGCAAGCTGTTGAAGTGAACATCTAGCTGCTCCCGCAACTCCGGATTAGAAACCGCCTCATCATTTCCGCTCTCCACTAACCGATTGTAAACATCATTTCTTATATCATAAGTTCCGAAACCACCAAAACTCCTCGCCGGTGAAGAGCTCTCACCGACTCCTTCTACCAAATCCATATACAGTTTTAAAAAATTAAAAAAACAAAAAAAAAGGAAAAACCTCCTTTTCTTCAAATTTCTATACGCATATTAGCTCAAATTTGCTATTTTCGAATAAATTCTTTTTACATATCTGTTGCGTGGGAAAATTCATCACCAGTTGAGGCTTATGCTAAGGAAGAAGAAGACTGAGGTGAGGATCTCTGTTGACGGGTAGAGTGGGAAAGAGTTAGAGAGTAAAGAAAGGGGAAGGAGGGGGTGGGATGAAATTTTAGTAAAAGCAGAGGGTATTTCTGTCATAGCATAGTTTTGATGTAAGAAAGTTGAGGGCATTTTTGTCAGGATAGTTTTGACGTAACAAGAAAATGGAGGTCTTTTCCCGGTTTTGTCCCGGTAGGACGAGTGGTTTGTGGGGTAAATAATTTATGTGTTTTTAAAGGTGCAGTAGTGCGTGAGAGAGGAAACGAGACCACGAGGCGTCATTTTAATTCTTCATTCTTTTTTTTTTATTGTATTAAAAAAGTGGATAGGGATAGGATTGAAGGCACATCACATAGGTACGGTTTTAATTGATCTTTATCGATGGAATCTATACTTACATCGAGTCTCATTCCCCTCCCCCTAGATTAGGCTAGATTAGATTATAGAAAATTTATCGTTGCGAAAAAAAAAAAAAGAAAAAAAAACTATGTTTTTTTTTTTTGGGATAGTTTTTGTGATTGTGTTGGATATGTTTCTAATGTATGGTGCATGTGGCCTTTTATGAATTTGGACAATAAGATGCTTTCTTGATGATTTGAAAGGGCACTACGGAATTTAAGGTACAAAAAGTTTGAAGTCATTTGAAGAATGGATAATGTTGGTGGAAAAAAGCATAATGTTTGTTTGGAGTGTAATAAAATTTGGTAAAGTTGAGAATTTAAGTCACAGAATTTGATCGATTTCGTCAAGCTATGCTTGGACTTGGCTTGATGATTTGACGTTGAGATAAAGATTCCTTTTACGTTTGTTTACTGTGTTTGGACTTGGCTTGATGATTTGACACAGAGATAAAAATTCGACCTATGTTTGTTTACTTGAGTGGAGTTGAAATTGAAATACTAGTTCAATTGATTATTCACAGCATGAAATAGATGTAATAAAATTGAAATTTATAACGATCAACTAGGTTAACAAACTCGCAAGTTATTTGGGTCCGATCGTGCTATGTACTTGAGTAGTTCGAGTCAAACTTGGCCGAAGTTTAGGCCTAATTAAGTCCCAAGCACAAGTAAACCGAAGTTGAATTCTAATGTTTAGATAGTAAATTATTTGAGATAATTTTATGAAAAAATACTGTAATATTTTTTTAATGTGAAATATATGAGATAAAAAAGATGATTGAAAAATGCGTTGATAGTGCAAGTAAGTCAGTGTGTGTAAATAATGTAGAAATAACGTGTAATCCAAACAGTGTAGCTACAACGTCTTCTTTTTAGCCACGAGGGAGTGACGGAGTTTTACCTAAAAAGTTATGATTTTGTATACGTAGTAGTAGAGTGGTAAATTTCAATGGATGTCTCTTTTCCTTTTTATCTTTTTTCACATGTAGGTAATAAAAATTTCAAATATTACTGGTAATAGAACATAAACCAAAGTTCAAATATTTTTAACTATGTAGAATTCTACATAGTTGGTTTACCACTAATATAAAAGTTTCTGAGAAAGTAAAGCTGAATGGATTGAGGTTCAATAATTAAAGTCACAGGCAACGTTATGGAATTGAAAGTGGAAAATTAAAGAGCTCATAAAAATCTTGAATTCATTGGCAATTATTACGTAGTCAGGCGGCAGTTTTGTTTGGAAATGCTTATGATGATATCACCCGCCGCCGTTTCTACACCCAAAACCGCGTTCCAAAAATTTGTGTATAAAATAAAAAATATATGTATATAAATATAAGCTTCTAAAAATAAAAATTACGTATAAATTTACTTTCTTTCATTCGTTTACTGCAAACAATCTTAGCATGTAAATAATAATATGGTCATTCCACCACACCATGCACCTCATTGTTTAAATGATTAGTTAGTACATAAAAGAGACTTAGTGCCTGTTTGATAACATAAAAAAGTGTTGAAACTGAATTCATTCATACATTCAGATGTTGTGGGTGTTTGATAAATAAAAATTCACCTGCTGAACTTATTAAGTGGTGCTGAATTTGTATGTATTTTTTTCAGCACAAGAATCGTAGCTGAATGCTTAATTTGATAAGAATCAAGAGATTTACTTCAACTACTTTATCTTATCTACCAAATATATCCCTGTTTGTTAATCACATTCAAAATCCTTATTTAATTAAACAACCTAATATTCCTTATTCAAAATCCTTATATAATTAAACAAAACAACCTGATATTCTCTATTCAAAATTTTTTTTTAACAATAGTATTTTTTTGCAGTAATTTTCATCCACAAACATTTATATTTTGATTTTTTTTTGTGCAGATAAATATTATTTATGTGATGCAGTTTATCCACACACACATGGCTTTATGACACCATATCGAAATATTAGATATTAGTTGTCTGATTTTCGAAATGCTTCTCATCCAAGATCAAAAGAAAAACGCTTTAACCAAGCATATGCAAGATTGAGAAATGTAATTAAACGTGCTTTTGGAGTATTAAAAACTCATTTTCCCATTCTCAAAACGATGAAACCATACCCTTTTCCCACACAGAGAAACATTGTCATTGTATGAATTGCTCTTCACAATCATTGTCATTTTCATACCTAACAATTTTAAATTAATTAAATCATAGGTTCTATTTCCTTTTTGGATTAAAAGATAGAAATGCAAAATTGTACAATTTAGCTTATTAAGCATTAAGTTATGAATATTTATCAAACAGTATAAATAGATTCAGCATTAAGATTCAGACATTCATATATCTCTTTTCAGTGCTTAAAATTCAGCAAATTAATTATTTCAGTATTCAGAATTCAGAATTCAGAATTCAGATTCAGTGTTATCAAACGGAGCCTTAATTGTTCAATAATTTAATGGGTAAGATGCAGCTTATCGCATATTAATACCACATCTTAAAGCGTTTTCAATTATTATTATTTTTTTAAGTTGGGGAAGAGTGAGATTTGAGAATCGAAGAGGGAAAAGAGGAATTAGAATTCAGGACCTCAACTTTAACAACTAAATTAGGGCTTTCTTGATTAAAAATGAAAAATGTCTTCAATTGATTAAATTTGTGAAATTGCCCTTTAAATTCTAGAAATCCTAAAGTTACTGATGTGGACCTTTCATGCTAAGTTGGCACATTGGAAAAATATCAGTAAAAATAAACTATGTTCAATTTTGAGAAATAACATATTAGCATATTGATATGGGAATAACATTATGGAAAATTGAGTTAGAGAATTCACGTGATACAAATTCCTATAAAATAGTGAAAATTTTATGAACTTAGGGTTTGTTTGTTTTGATGTAAAATATTTTCCTAAAAATCTTTTTTAAATTTTCCAGTGTTTAGATGCAATTAGACTACTGAAAACCTTTTCTTTAGGAAAATGATTTACATCATCTAGTGGAAAACAATTTACAGAATAGATCTTCATAAGTTATTTTCCCATTTACCGTAAGTCATGAACCTAACATCTCAAACTGCCTACTCGTATCACCACTGCATATTCTCGTGGGAGCTCAGTTGTGTTTGGATTGCATTTTCCGTGATTTTTCATGGAAAAAATACTGTAGCGATTTGATGTATGTGAGGAAAAAAGATAATAGGGAAATGTGATCACGGAAAATAACGTAATTTTTCGACGGAAACCGGCAATCCAAACAAGGCAAAATGATCAGTTTATGCCTTTAAAAATGATAAACAACGTAGAGCAGAGTTCTTGCACATATTCTGTCGAAATGATATTTTAAAAGTTTACCAAACATCAGAAAATCATGAAACATCAAAATAATTTCATGGAAAATGCCTTTTACTAAAAAGATTTTCTCATGGAAAACATTTTACATCGAAACAAACGGACCCTTAGTTATTATGCAAGTTTCTTAAACACACACACACAAACACACATAGAGAAGAATTTTCTTCACCAAAAGCAGAAAAATTAGGAAAAAAACTCAAAGAAGTTTAATTTCGACCTATCGAGGGCGATGGTAAGGTTTAGCCATTCTGTGTTTTTTTTTTTTTTTTTTTTTGGTGGAAGGGGAAAAGAGGGTTTGGCCATTCTAGTAGTACAAAAAGGTGACTGAGTTTATAAGGACCCTTAATTTGTTTAGTTTAATTAATTTCTAGGATGTGTCCAGAGTCTTTAAAGTATTGGACCAAACATAGAGCCATCACCAAATAAAAATTTGGACCCAAGTATTAGGCATCACCAAATCAAATATTTCATCATTTATGTCACAATCTCGGAGTACTATTTTGTGCTTAACCACGTAATAGTTAGTGACCTGCAGATCAAATGGAGTTGGTAGCATATTTTTATATGATCTAATGCATGATAATAAATCCGAGGATAAAGCATATACCTTTTGCGAAGTTTATTCTTTGATCTAGTTAAAGTCATCATAAGGACAAGTGATGAGTATTTGTTACTCTCTCTACTTTTTGTATCTTTCAAGGTAACTCAATCTCCAAACTTTGTTACTAAATATGAGACTCTTCCCACAAGTAATATTTAATTAGAATGTGAAGTAACATATAAAATCTTAGGGTGCGTTAAGTATGAAAACTAAAATCTGAAGTTGGAATCTGAATTCATTAAGTCGTTGAATTGTTAAGTACTAAACACTAACTGATAAATGAATAGTTTATCATTTATTTTTAGGAGCAAATTTTGTCTAAAAAACTCAGTGCCACTTAAGTAATTCAAATATTCAATTTTTGGTTATCAAATGCGTCTGAATATGTTAAGATCTGAATCCACTAATTGCTAAATTGAGTAATCAAATAGGATTTTAGTTAAAGAACATTTTTCGTAGAACCAAAAGGTAGACAAGAAATATCGTCCAACAAATTTGCTCAACTCATTTGATAGTAAAACGTTTAGAAAAGTCCAAATTAAATCTGCCAAACCAATTTCGTCCACGCACTAGAGTAATGCACGGAATTTCTAGATACACTTCATTTAAAATTTAGAGTAAATGTTATATATATATATATATATATATTGTCAATCAATGTATACATTATCACAGTTAGATGAATGACGCATAAGTTAAATTTGAATTTTAAATTCATGTCAAGTTTAGTTGTCATGTATCTAATATTAATAGTGCATATACTGTCAGTGTATATAAAATTAATCCTAAAAGTTATAGTATCAACTAGACAAATGCAACATTCCAAATTTCAAACTTTGTCCTCATTGAAAACGATAAATTCTCTATGTATCAAAACCGATGTTTAAGCTATACTAAACTTGTCTACAGAACAGATACTAAGCTATACAGTGTAATTTTTATATTTTGTAACTCTATTAAATCTAATAATGTTTTAGATCAGATAACATATTCTATGTATTTTCTGCCATTAATACAACTATTTTTATTAAGCAAATCGTGATGGACGATTTTCACCTAGTTTATTAATGGATTTTTCTAACAAATGCGCACTGGGCACTCACTAACTCATCTAACATTCACCTAACCTATCATATATATACACATACTAACAATTATTACCTTCTCTTACATTTACATACTTTTCCTATTTAATCTTACCTATCCTCTCTTGTATTTATTTACTTTCTCTAATTAATTTTACATTTCCAAAGATATGACACCTGAAATATATCTTAACAAGTATCCTATGGGCACCCGTTAAATAGACCCTTTATTAATAATATTGGCTTCTGTGTATAAAAAAAAAAAAATTGTATCCAAGTATTAACTAATGTCCAAAAGAAATTTCCAAAACTGTACCATATATATAATAAAACAGAGCCAATAACGAGATGCTACCAAAAGATGCCTGCGTTACCAAAGAAACGACTTGACTTCTCCTATAAAAATAACGAGACCTGAATTCTAATTAAAGTTGGAGATTATCCAATTAATTGGACGGAAAATCCTTTTTGCATATTAACAATTTCTGCCCTTGGAATTGTGATTCACTATTTTCTTTTGTGACAACTGTTTTTCAAAGAAACTAAGATAGCATTATGAGTTCAGTAAAGAGGAAATGCAGGGTAGAAAAATTGTTATTGTATTAAGTGTAGTTAGGAATTTAATATAAATGTATTAATAAATTTAGTATAAATAATTAATAATTTTTATTAATAAACATGTATAATTAGTAGTATAATTGATAATATCATATTATATATAATTATGTACATATATATATTTTGTTTCAAACGGGTGACGGGGCGGGGGAATATACCCCTGTCCCCCGCCCCGTTTCTAAACAGGGGAAAAAAATTCCCCCTGCCCCAATAGTCCCCCGCGGGGCACCCATTGCAGCCCCTAGAGGAAATGCAGGGTAGAAAATAAGAATTCATGGGCCTATAGTCATATTCTATTTTGATAAAATGAGTGATTAACATCACTATGGAGATATAGTTGATTATTTAGTGGTCATATAGATAATACTGGATTGGTGAAATATTAGCGATATATCTAATGTAATGAAATTACCCCTCAATTATCAAATATTGATTTAATGATCATCTTAATAACATGTATATTAAGTCAAAGATCAATAGCAGATTACTTAAGAGATATCCACACACGCGTATTCTGAAGAATATTATAAGACCTCACTTTTGGTATCATATGCATCAAATTTGACATTGGAAGGCATATACTAGTTATATGTGTAACACACAGACACATGGATGCACGCACACACATATACATACATAAAAATATATATATATACATTTATATATACACATATACATACATACACATATATGTGTGTATATGTGCATATGTATTTTTTAATTAAGTATTTCTTCTACTAAATAGAACCCAATTAGATGCATGTTGAGATACATACATACAAATATATATACATTTATATATACATACATACATATGTGTGTGTATTTATGCATATATATTTTTTAATTAAGCATTTCTTCTACTAAATAGAACCCAATTAGATGCATGTTGAGATTTCGTTGTCACTCTTTAAACTATTCTGTAAACACACACATAGACACACAGACACACACGTACACATGCACATATACACAAACAAATATATGTATGTGTATATGTGTATGTGTATGTATCTATGTATTTTCTAGTAAAGTATTTCTTCTACTAAATAGAAGCCCACTAGATGCTTCACTGTCACTCTTGAAATTATACTAGACCAAACCATTGAGGATCTTCTTCTTTTTGCTCGTGTTCACACTGGTTCATTTTGTGAATGAAAACCCTGTGTCCATGAACCATACCTTTAATCAATTAAATTTGACATCTACTACTTAAAAAGCCATTTTCTGCTTCTTTGATGGAGGAATAAAACTAAAAATAACTGGAATTCCACTTCTGGATGATGACAGATAAAAGTGGAAGGCTGGTGCGACAAATCGATGCTGAACATAATTGATCAGATTTCATTCTCACGAGTACTGTTTTCGCTTTATAAGATACTACTGCCCCATGTGTTTATTAAAAAGATCATTGTCACCCTTAGAACTCAGAACTGTGAATCCGCAGGTGATTTGACATATGCGGGCTTATAGTTGATAGGCATGGCCATTAATGGGATTTTCTTGAAGGTTTGGATCAACATTTGAAAAGGGTTTTACCTCTGTAGTAACATCTATCATACTCTAATCCTAAGAAAAAGAGGTTTTTTTTGTTTTTTTACCTGTTTTCTTGAATAAAATTGTTACAAGGGAGGGGCAAGTAATAGAGGGCAGAAGAATTAACCTTGTTCAGGGATGAAACGTAAAGGCTCTTAATTCCTAATATATTCGACTCCCAATATGATATCTTGGTACATATGCTGTACAACCAAATCATACAAGTTGTTAACACTTTAAGCATGAACTTTGAGTGAGTGTGTGTGTGTGTGTTAAAATTGGAGATTGCAGCTCTAAGTTTTGCTATTAAGTGAATGACTATTCCAATAAGATATATCGAACGTAGAGTTGATATCTTGGGTGAGTTTACTACTACTACTTCCCTGCTTCCACTAATTGAGTTAATACATATGCTTGAAAACTGCAATCAACAAAAATTTGTTAAGCTGCTATTTGTACCTCGTGTCATAATATGTACAAGTAAGCTTAAAAGTTCTTCGCACAAGGACTGATTCCTAGGATAAAATTTCATTTGAGATTTAGCCAATTAAAGGGAAAAAAATTTTAAAAAATGAAAAAAAAAAAAAAAAAACTTTCGAGATGTTAACTTTTTATGGTTCATCACAACAGTTCATTCTCTTTAAAGGTAAATATGAGGGGGGAAAACGAAGAGAAGAGAAGTAAATTTATCTATCTAAATCCAAAAATGGATGTGAAAAAAAAAGGAAAGAAGGGTCCATGGTAAAAGCAGCCAATAGTTGATTAGTGCATGCACCTTTCAACTCATGGAACAAGGGTTTTAGATGGCCTAAAGGTCCTCACATCACGCCCACAATGTCCTCTCAGGGTGCCATGGGGCGCTGTTGTTCTCATATTCTTCTGAACAATAATTGCATTTTATCCAAAACTTATCCTTATTTGGGGGACCCTGCACTAGACACAACCCACTAAATAATCAAATGATATTCCCTTTGATAGGATGCGTAATTGTTGATTAATTTATAAATATTTTTCCTTGATTTTGGTCAAATATTGTATTAATTAGTAGATTTTACTCATATTTAGTTATTAGTGTTAATGGTAGAAAAGTGAAGCAAAAAAACAGTTAAAGGAGGCAATTTTTCGGAAGATTATGAACCAGTTTGGCATGGCGCGTTCAAGACATGCTGTCAAGTCTGAAAGGCTCGGGATTTTTCTTGCCCGTGGAGGTTTCTTAGTTCGAGTTGAACTCCATGCAGATTTTGACTGAAAATTTAGAAAATATCTTTATTAGTTATAGTATTTGATTAGGAAACAAGGGATATTATCTTTTGTAGTTTTCCCTTTCCATTTAGGAAAGGTACTTTATTTCTTTAATAGGTACAATTTAGGAGATAAAATAGGAAGAGGGTCCGCTGGCTATATTAGTTGACTAGTACTTCCGAGGAAAAACAAGGAACTTTGGCTCGTGATTGATTAGTCTTGGGAGGAACAAGAAACAAAAGGCTATGTTCGTTTTTGGTTTCTTATCGTCGAATGTTCATGAAACTTTTGATGAGCGGCTAATTTCTTATTCTAGTCAGAGGGTAACAAAGGATTTAGTTCAACTACAACTGCGAGATCTAATTATTTTTATTTGTTTCTTTTATTCGTTAATATTCGTATATTTTCTGATTTAACTTCTCATAACTGTTTTATTGTTTGAATATCAATGGCCCGATATTTAATTCAACCTAACAATTTATTACCAATTAAGACAATTAAATCCGTAATTGTTTAATTATTTTAAATTAGTGGCGACTAGCGCGATTGGTTTCGTGTTAGGAAAACATATTGTCTAATTTAAATAAACCCTGATAGCGTGCTTTATTGATTAGAACAAGGTTTTTTTAGTTTTTAATACAATCAAGAAATTAAATTCGATGAGCGTGCCTAGTATTGTTTCTTAGTTAGGAGAATATTAACGGGTGCACCTTAATTATCGAAAAAGGAAGAAAAAATTTATTGTCATCACTTGTTTGGCAATTATAATCTGTTTATTAACAAATAGATGAAATAATTATTGCATCAATGAACAGTTGTATGAACTACTTTTGAAGTTATTTCCTTGGTTAGAGTTTGTTTATTATTGATTTAAAGTTAATCTATTTCAGTGTAATTATTTTTATTTACGGTAATTATTTATTTTAATTTCAATTTCTCATACTTCTGATTTAATTTTTGCTTGGAAGGAAATAAATTATCCAGTCTCTGAGGAGACGGCCTTATTCACCGTTATATCTAAATTTAAGTTTTTAGAGTAGAAATTTTAATTTTGGTGGTTTGACATCCATCAAATTTTAGCACCATTGTTGGGGACTGGTGCCTTTTCGATTTATTTTCTTCAAAATTTTTATTTTTATTTTTCTCTTTTTTTTTTTACTAATCTATGACTGCTAATATTTAATATTTTGATAATAGATTGGATTTTATTCTTAGGAGGGTTAATGAGATTCGTGTCTCTTCTAATGATCAATATTTAGATACACTAACCTTTCTTGTGAAAAAATTGGATGTTGCAATTTCTGAAATTTGTTATGTTTCGAATCATTCAAATCACAACGAATCTTTTGTCTCACACCCTATCTCACTTCTTCTAATCTTGCCAAGTGTCCCTTGATAAACCAAACTCTCAAACAACCCAATCCGAACCATGTTAAATTGATTAATCGATTACCTAGGTAGAGAAACTTGATCTCTATAACCAAAACCGATTAAAATAAAAACTATCTCACAAAATCACAATTTATCAAGGGAAAAAAACCCTAAAACTCAGTTTAACATCTGGCCTCTCGTCATTTTCTTCATCATCTTCACCATTATCTTCCAAAAATCACTCACAATTCACACACACAAATTGATGATCCGTTGCGCACAAATTGTTCAAACTTGAAACAGACAAATTGATGATTTGGGTTAGACTATCTTTCTCACGCCCACAAACACTCCCGCAGTAGACTATCTTTCTCCCCCATTCACACACACAAATTTTGCAGACTAAAATCTAGCAGGAAAATTCAAGATTTTTGAGAGGAACCCAAGTTTTATTTTCCTTTTTCCTTGGTGGGTTTCTTCGAATACCAGATCTTCTTGTAGAAATATATTTAGTTTTAGTGTAAATTTGTACTAGGTAATGGGTACACAATTCTTTAGAACTATGGGAGAAGTAACAATCACAATTCTTTAGGCTGTGGAGTTGTTGGCGGTGCATTCTGGAGGGAAGCCCTGAGGAAAACGTTTGGCATCTGTACAATAATTGTATATCATGTAATTCTGCTGCACCCATTTCAATCTGGCTTGACTGGTGGCATCAAGTGTTGGAATGTATGCCCTAAAACAATGTATTTGTTTTTTATCTTATACATTCCTTATTATATGTTTTGTATTTTAATAACTTCTTATTTATCTGTTAAATATTAGATACAACCGATAAAGTCCTTATAATATTACTAATGTGATGATAGTCACAAGAGTTGGTGACTATGAGATATCAATCACATTTATAGTAATATTATTAAAATGCCCTAGTTTTTGTACTAATGAAATAGGACATCTTTAGTACGATAAAACTAGTACACATTTAGCCTCTAATTAATGTAATTAGTGGTTGTTCTCATCAACTATGGTATGAAGATACTTAGGCTAATGTGTAGATGATTTGAAAAGTACAAATGCATTGGATGATCCGTTTAGAGATCCCGTTAGGATATCTATCTAGTGCCAATGGTGTATCTCTAGTGAAAATTGTGTAAGTGATCCTACGACTTGAGATCACCATAGTATCTTGAGTGTGAATCGCTACATTTTGACTCTATTTACTTGTTACTCTTCGTGAGTACCTTAAAATGTAGAAGTTGGATGTAGTGTGAAGCACGTAAAGAAAATGGGTGATCAAGACAGGATTTACCACTCTGATAGAAGGAGTTGATATCCGGATGGCCACTAGTGAGAAATTAACCCTAAAGTCGACTACTAGGTAAATTGAAGAATGTCTTCAATTTAACCTAATTAAGGGTAAATTTCGGGAACTAGAAAATTTAATTAGTCATCAGGGAATTGGCACTTATTCCTTATTCCTGACTAATTGGATATCTTTGGTGAAAGGATAATAATTACACGGTAATTTTTCACGGAAAGGTTAGGTCAAATTCCCTTGACTAATTCCGAATAATTGGGCAATCACGATGTGTTGCTAGACACCGCTCGTGATTTATAATTATGGGTTAATTATTTATTATAAGTTATGATAAAATAAAGTCGTTTATTTTATCTAATTATTAAACCATAATTATTACCAATACATTCGGGACCTATTGGGTCACACGCAATAGAGATTTAATCCTGGATTGAAACTATGTGAATTATCGGGGTTTAATTTTAAAAGAAAATTAATCCCAGGCCTTTTTTTGCAGATAAGAGTAAATGGTTATCTCTTATCTATCAGATAATGATAGATAGAGTCTTGTGTGATGAGAAGTCTTGTGGTTTTGATTTTGAATTAGACAAGAAGACTTATCATTCTATATCATCATACATCTCGCTGATCATAGAGGTCTCTGGTTTTTTCCCAATGGTTTTTGGGGACTGAGAGAAAGATACTAAAGAAAAAGGGTTTTGTGATTGTCACGAAACAGAGTGAAAAATATACGTTTGAAAAGAGGAAAAAGGCTAGCACCTTTTTCTCTTCAATACATAGTTCGTGAGACGATCCGGGGTTGCTCTAGCGTGGATATCAGTAGAGGCAGGACGATTGGACTGCTCAAGGGCTGACCATCCTCAAACAGCGCTGAAGGGAGACGCCGCTTGGATTAAGGTAATCCTAAAACCCTACTTCTAGTACATCATACGTAAAATCTAGGGTGATTCCTGGATGGTTTTAGGGAAAAATTTTTATTTTTCCGCTGCGTAGTGTCCCTAAAACCCAACAGTGGTATCAGAGCCATCCCTAAGAATTTTACGTATGATTTAGGCAATTTTGGATTCATGGATTAATAGGATTAATATTCCTAATTGGATTTAATTGAATATGCGGAATTATTGGAGAATTGTTTTTCTTTTTGTTTTTTAAAAAAAAAAAAAAGAAAAAAAAGGAAAGGTTTTCTTACGAAGCTTTTGAAGCTACGTACGTCTGCTCTTATGGAAGCTCGGATGGAGCTATTATGTTTTTTTTTCCTTTCCGTGGATTTGCCTCGCTTGTGGATGTAAGTTTATCATCTGCAAAAGTTGCAAGATGATCATTGAAAAAAAAAAAAAAAAACGATATAGCAGGTTTGCATCTACAAACCTGCGGCTGCTGCGATGTTGCGGCTGCAAGGGCTGCCGCCAGTTGCAGCTGCCATGAGAGACCATGGTGGTTTTTCCATGGTGGCAGTAGGAGATGCACGCCTGGTGGTGGTTGCTGGGTAACAGAGCTATGAGCTCTCTGGGACAAAAGCGCAGCAGATTTGCTGCGGACATCGGCCAGGGCACAGCAGCCTCCTCACGGTTGCTGCCCATGACCTCCGATGGCTGCTACCAGGAGCCGCTGCCACTGGTGGTCAGTGGAGACTCCAGTGGTGGTGGCTGTTGCGGTGGTAGCTCCGCTGTCCAGCAAACAGGCGACCAAAAGCAGCAGCAGGCCATGGGAGCCGCAAGGTCATGCGAGTGATTGCTGCCAGCGATCTTCCAAGGGCTGCCGCTTGCTGCCGCTGCTATGTGAGGCCATGGGAGGCTTCCTTGGTGGTGGTGGAAAGTTGCTATAGCTCTTGGTGGTTGCTAGGTAAGCAAACCAAGAGCTTTTAAGGCATGAGAATGCATCAAAACTGCTGCAAATTGCAGCAGCAACCTATGCAAGGAAAAGTTGCAGCAGGTTGCTGCTGTAGCTGAGCTCCATTGTTGCGACCACCTGGGAGCTACTGCTGGGAGCCGTTGCCACTGGTGATAAGTGCAGAACCCAGTAATGGTGACAGTAGAAATGGTGGCCAGTGGTGGTAGCCAGTGATTCTAGAAAACGATTGCAAGAGTGGTTTAGGAAACTAAAATATTTTTTTCTAAAACTTGAAGTTTTGAACTTTTGGCAATCTTCTGAATTAAATCCCATTTTAATTGTTAAAATGTATTATGGAATCATTTATTTCATATATTATTAGGTTGGGAATTAATTTAGAACTAATTTGATTAATTTGAATTATTTTCCCATTCTTTCCTCAAATTAGTTGAGGATAAAGTTGACCTAATAAAATTTAATTTTACCAATATTTCTTGCGTATGCATGGACCCAAAATTTGTTTGGGACCTTAGGAATTAAATCCAATTAATCCATGAATTGAGATTGCTTATTTTACATGCTTTTCTTTTATTTAAAGTTGTTTAAATTGTGAAAATGCATGGTGGATGGTTGTGGATATAGTACGCAATATGATTGTGGTATTTTGGATGGTTACAATCATTCTAAGATTGAATGGTTGTAATTAATTTTAAAATAGGGCCTGCGTGTCCTGCCTTTCTTATTTTCTAATTGTAAATTCTTTTCTCATCTAAATTCCCCCCGAATGTAACTCGGGGTTTCTTCTATACTATTTGTAATGTACAATAGATAGGAATAGATGATAGGAATTTATATTATTTATATAGAAATTGTTACTTTGAAAAGAAGAAAGAAGGCATACTACAACGAAGGGGTTCGTCGCGAGATTAAAGGTTTTAGTCTCATGCTAATTTTCCTAATGGCCGGGGAAATTAGTCTAGGAATATCCACAACCATCCACGATTTAAATTCATGTTTATAAGTTTGATATAGTTATATGCATGTTTATTGATGAGACCAAATGAGCAATTTTTCCAAATTATAATTATAAAATATTTTTGGAAAAAAGGAGACAAATCCCTCAACAATAATATTAAATCAATAAAATGCCTTCCATCATTATAGTCTAAAACTAGAGTAGTTATTAAGTGCTAGCTTGTTGGGATTCACCCAAGGCTGCCTTACTTACTACGTGTTTTTGCTATGGGAAATGATCTCAAGAATGATGGGTTTGATTTAACTAAAATTATGATTTGTTGGGATTCACTCAAAATCATTAATTTTAGAGGCAAGTGTTGGGTTGATTCATAGAGATTTAAAGTCAAGAGTTGACACCCAACTGATCTAGGAATTACAATAAGTTGTAATTGGTAAAAGTACCTACCTTTCATAATTATTTTCGATTTGTTGGGACACACTCAAGGTCGAAATAAATTAAGATAGGATTCTAGCCACTATGGAATTTTAGAAATTCCCGAATCAATTTTGGAGGGTAATTGATTTGAAAAAAAAATAGTGGAAATAAAATCATAATTTTGAAGTTTTTATGATTTTATTAAACAAAACATTTTTCTAACAAATTCTATCTTTCATTTTGTTGTAGAATGAGTAACAATTTGAGCCTTCGTACTATTCTTACTGATTGCAAACTCAACGACACAAACTTTCTTGATTGGCATCGTAATGTCCTTATCGTTCTCACTCATGAGAAAATTGAGTATGTACTTGATGGTCCTATGCCTCAAGAGCCTGAACCTACTGCACCTGCTGCTGTTAGAAATGCTTATAAGAAACATAAGGATGACAATAGGGAAGCTTCATGTATCATGATAGCTTCCATGACTCCTCAGCTTCAACAGCAGCACATGAACATGGGGGCGTATGATATTGTACAACACCTGAGAGAGTTGTTTGAACAACAATCGAGGACGGTTAGATATGATACCTCTAAAGAATTGTTCAGGTGCAAGATGGCAGAGGGAGCACCTGTTGCTCCGCATGTCTTAAAAATAATTGGGCTAATTGAAAAACTGGCCGAATTAGGTTTTAAGATGGATCAGGAGCTGAATGTTGATTTAGTGCTCCAATCTCTGCCAGATTCTTTCTCACAGTTTGTTATGAACTATCAGATGAATAATCTGCAGCACACTTTGCCTCAATTGTTGAATGTGCTGAAAACTGCTGAGAAAGAAATCAAAAAGGGAAAAGGCTCTACTGGTGTGCTTGTCGTTACTTCCTCTAAGAAGAGGAAGAGGCAAGAAAAGGGATTTAAGAAATCCAAAAACAAGCCCACCCAAAAGCCCAAAAAGGCAAAGGCGGATCAGTCCAAAGCAACCTGCTTCCATTGTAATCAAACTGGACATTGGAAAAGGAACTGCAAGTCATACTTGGAGAGCCTGAAGCAAAAGAAGCTTGCTGAAGCTTCATCATCAGGTACATATATGATTGAGATTAATGTGTCTACTTCCAAATCAGACTCTTGGGTATTAGATACCGGATGTGGTTCTCACATTTGCACATCTATGCAGGGTCTAAGGGACAGTAGAAAGCTGGGAAAAGGAGAAGTCATCCTACGTGTGGGCAATGGAGCAAAAGTTGTTGCTTTAGCTGTAGGGACTTATTATATCACTTTACCCAGTGGATTGATTTTAGAATTATCGAATTGTTATTGTGTTCCAGCACTTACTACAAACATCATTTCTATTTCCTGTTTGGATTTAAATGGGTTTCGGATAACCCAGGAGAATAAATGTTGTTCTTTTTCTAAAAATGGTGTGTTTTATGGTTCTGGAAGTTGGAATAACGGTTTATATATTCTAGATCTTGATCATCAAATTCTCAATGTGAGTGGAAAAAGAATGAAAACAGATAAACTAAATAAAACCTACCTCTGGCACTGTAGGCTTGGTCATGTAAATGAAAAACGCATCTCCAAGTTATACCAACACGGATACTTGGATTCATTTGATTATGAATCATATGATACATGCGAAGCTTGTTTACTTGGCAAAATGACCAAAATGCCCTTCACTGGAAAAGGGGAACGAGCCAGTGATTTACTTGGGCTAGTACATACTGATGTATGCGGCCCAATGTCGATCACTGCTAGAGGAGGTTTTTCATACTTCATCACCTTCACAGATGACCATTCGAGATATGGTTACGTGTATTTAATGAAATACAAATCTGAATCCTTTGAAAAGTTTAAGGAATTCAAGAATGAAGTAGAAAAACAAACCAATAAAAGTATTAAGATACTACGATCTGATCGTGGTGGAGAATACTTAAATGACGAGTTTGGAGTTTATTTAAAGGATAATGGAATAGTTCCACAATGGACTCCTCCAGGTACACCACAGTTAAATGGTGTATCTGAAAGGAGAAACCGAACCTTATTGGATATGGTTCGTTCTATGATGAGCCACTCAAGTGCCCCAAAATCGTTTTGGGGATTTGCATTAGATGCAGCCTCTTACACTCTTAATAGAGTACCCACTAAAGTTGTCGACTCCACACCATATGAGATATGGAAAGGAAAGAAACCAAATCTGTCTTATATGAAGGTTTGGGGCTGCCCAGCTTATGTGAAGAGGGCAGAGTCAGACAAGCTTGAACCTAGATCTGACAAATGTTTGTTTGTAGGGTATCCAAGAGAGTCTATAGGATACTATTTCTACAATCCAATTGAGCAAAAAGTGTTTGTCTCAAAACATGCTATTTTTCTAGAGAAAGAATACATTCTAGAAAGAAACAGTGGGAGTAGAATAGATCTTGAAGAAATTCAGGATCATCCAACAAACATTGAACGATCTCATGAAGAACAGCTTCAACCACATAATGATGGGGTAGATACTGAAGCTGTTAATACACAAGGGGTTCGTAGGTCAGTAAGAACACGCTCAACTCCCAAGAGATACCAATTTCTTGTGAGCCATAGCAATGATGTTCTAGTCATTCAAGATGACGAACCTACCACCTACCAAGAGGCAATGAGTAATCCAGACTCCTCTAAATGGTTAGAAGCCATGAATTCTGAAATAAATTCCATGTATGACAATAAGGTGTGGACCTTAATTGATCCACCTGAAGGGATAAAACCTGTAGGGTGTAAATGGATCTTCAAGAAGAAGACTGACATGGATGGTAATGTGGTTACCTATAAAGCTAGACTGGTAGCCAAAGGCTACAAGCAGAAAGAGGGAATCGATTACGATGAAACTTTCTCACCAGTAGCTATGCTTAAATCCATTCGGATATTGCTTGCCATAGCAGCATATCATGACTATGAGATTTGGCAGATGGATGTAAAGACCGCGTTCCTTAACGGGACATTGCATGAGGATGTGTATATGACACAACCTGAAGGCTTTACATCTCCAAATCCTAGTCAAATATGTAAACTACAAAAGTCTATTTATGGACTTAAGCAAGCATCTAGGAGTTGGAATATCCGATTCGATGAGACGATCAAAGAGTTTGGATTTCTCAAGAATCCGGATGAACCTTGTGTGTATAAGAAAGTTAGTGGGAGTTCAATTGTTTTCCTTATTTTATATGTAGATGACATATTAATAATGGGAAACAATATACCGATGTTATAATCGGTAAAGGGTTGGTTGTCGAAGAACTTTTCCATGAAAGATTTAGGAGAAGCGGCCTATATATTAGGCATTAAGATCTATAGGGATAGATCTAAAAGGCTACTGGGTCTTTCACAATCTACATACATAGAGAAAGTGCTAAAAAGGTTTAGCATGGATCAGTCTAAGAGGGGTAATTTACCTATGACTCATGGTATAAGCCTTTCTAAAAACATGTGTCCAAAGACACAAGTTGAGACTGACAAGATGCACAATGTTCCATATGCTTCAGCAATTGGATCAATTATGTATGCTATGTTATGTACAAGACCTGATGTCTCCTATGCTCTGAGTGTCACAAGCAGATTTCAAGCTAATCCAGGTGAGGGTCATTGGATAGCCGTTAAGAACATTCTTAAGTACTTAAGAAGGACCAAAGAATTGTTCTTAATATATGGAAAGGGTGAGTTAGAGCTCAAAGGCTATACTGATGCGAGTTTTCAATCAGATAAGGATGATTGTAAATCACAGTCAGGCTTCATTTTTACTCTTAATGGAGGTGCTGTCTGTTGGAAGAGTTCCAAACAAGACACCACAGCAGATTCTACAACAGAGGCTGAATACATTGCGGCCGCGGAAGCAGCTAAGGAAGCAGTTTGGATCAAAAAGTTCGTAACTGAACTTGGTGTGGTTTCAACCATTGTTGATCCGGTCACTTTGTACTGTGATAACAATGGAGCTATAGCTCAAGCCAAGGAACCTAGGTCTCATCAGCGATCCAAACATGTGCTTAGGAGATTTCACTTGATTAGAGAAATTGTTGCTAGGAATGATGTAAAGATAGAGAGAGTCTCCACAGAGGATAACATAGCTGATCCTCTTACTAAAGTTCTTCCTCAAAAGAAGCATGATAGTCATGTATTATCTTATGGGATGAAAAACATGGATAATGTGTTTTAGTGCAAGTGGGAGATTGTTGGAATGTATGCCCTAAAACAATGTATTTGTTTTTATCTTATACATTCCTTATTATATGTTTTGTATTTTAATAACTTCTTATTTATCTGTTAAATATTAGATACAACCGATAAAGTCCTTATAATATTACTAATGTGATGATAGTCACAAGAGTTGGTGACTATGAGATATCAATCACATTTATAGTAATATTATTAAAATTCCCTAGTTTTTGTACTAATGAAATAGGACATTTTTAGTACGGTAAAACT